>NC_051393.1:53794455-53801955 GCF_015228065.2 Penaeus monodon | reverse complement strand
GTTGGGTGGGGAAGGGCCGAGGGCGGCGGGGGCGGCGAGGTCGGTAGAGTGATGGCGGCGGAAGGAGCGCCGGTAGGAGCGGCAGAGGACGGCGGCAGAAGGAGTGGCAGAAGGGGCGGCAGGAGCGACAGGGGCGGCGGCAGGAACGGTGGCAGAAAGGGGAGCAGGAGCGAAAGAGAGGCGGCGGCAGAAGGGGCGGCAGGGACGACAGAGGGGCGGCAGAAGGCGCAGCAGGAGCGAAAGAGAGGTGGCGGCAGAAAGGGCGGCAGGAACAGCGGCAGAAGGCGTAGCAGGGACGACAGGGCGGCGGCAGAAGGGCGGCGGGACCGACGGGGGCGGCAGCAGAAGGGGCGGCGGCAGAAGGGGCGGCGGGAGCGGCGGGACGGGCGGCCGTGACGAGGAGATCCGCTTTAAGGCGTCGGCCGCTCCTTGATTCGGGAAAATGGCCTTTATTGTCATTAGCAGCGGCAGTATAGTGCAAAATGCTGTTTTTATTTGTTATTATTGCAGTTCTTGTTCTTGTCTTCCTTGTTCTATTTCATATTCTATCATCATTATTGTTATTATTGTTGCTACTATCAGCAATTGTATCATTATCTTCATTATCATTATTTATGTCATTATTGTTATCATAGTATTGCTGTAGTCGTAGTTATTGTTCTTGTTATTATTATTATCTTTATCATTGTTATTATTGCTTTCATTATGACTGATATTGTTATTACTATTACTATTATTATTATTATTATTATTATTATTATTATTATTATTGTTATTATTATTATTATTATTATTGTTGTTATCATCATAATTATCATTATTATCATTATCATTATTATTATTATCATCATTATTGCTTTTTCAATTATCATTACTATTATTATTACTGTTATTGTTGTTATCATTATCATTGTTATTATTATTATTATTATCTTTATTATTATTATCATCATTGTTATTATTACCATTGTTATCATTATCATTATATTAGTCGTAGTAGCATCATTATTACTGTTAATATCATTATCAAGATCATCCTTAATTTCTTTTAATGGTAATGATATTGAAAATGATGATGACGATTATGATGATGATGATGATGATGACGATTATGATGATGACGATTATGA
This sequence comes from Penaeus monodon, assembly GCF_015228065.2. NCBI lineage: Eukaryota > Metazoa > Arthropoda > Malacostraca > Decapoda > Penaeidae > Penaeus > Penaeus monodon. Next base: position 53,800,825 of record NC_051393.1, on the reverse strand, counting down.
TGATGATGATGACGATTATGATGATGATGATGATGATGATGACGATTATGATGATGACGATTATGATGATGATGATGACGATTATGATGATGATGATGATGATGACGATTATGATGATGACGATTATGATGATGATGATGACGATTATGATGATGATGATGATGATGATGACGATTAAGATGATGATGATGATGATGATGACGATTATGATGATGATGATGATGATGATGACGATTATGATGATGACGATTATGATGATGATGATGACGATTATGATGATGATGATGATGATGACGATTATGATGATGACGATTATGATGATGATGATGATGATGATGATGACGATGATTATGACGATTATGATGATGACGATTATGATATGATGATGATGATGATGAGGATGATGATATGATGAATGATGATGATGATGATGATGATGATGATGTGATGATGATGATGACGATTATGATGATGACGATGATGATGATGATGATGATGACGATGACGATGATGATGATGATGATGATGATGATGATGACGACGATGATGATGAGAGTAAAAAAAGTAATAATAATAATAATGATAACACAATAACAACAACAACAACAATAATAATAATAATAATAATAATAATAATAATAATAATTATAGTTATTATTACTGAACCATTATTACTACATTGCGTCTTCTTAATCACTACTATTAATATTTACGAATATAGTTACAGTTTCAAGTTTTTTTTGAAAAGATAAACTAAATAAACAAATTAAAATCATGACTTATAAATGTACTTATAAATGTCATATCTCTGATTTTAATCCGTTAACCGTCCAATTCTTTATAAAATCAGTGAGCATAATTATGCATTTTCTCACCCCGCTGGTTTTCCTAGTGTTAAAGGCAAAGAAAGATTTTATATATAAATAGACGGAAAATTAAATAAGGAATTCGGTTAGTGTACTGGCATCTTACGACATACATGCAAATCCTTTAAGAAAATAGGTTTGACTTCCAAGAATAAATTTGTGAATTCATGAATATATGAATGACTTATCATGCATATATATGTATGTTTGAGTGTAGAGCGAAGTGAATGCGGTTAAGTAAATGCTGTATCGTAAAGTTATGCTGTGACTTTTCTTTTATTTAACCAGTTCTCAAGTCTATTTTTTTGTATTATTTTCAACAGGTTTCCGGTGTAAAAGTTCTTTTATTTAACCAGTTTTCAAGTCTATTTTCTAATTGCTATTATTTTTTATCATTGTTATTGTTCTTATTTTTTTAATTACTACTATGCTGCCATTATAATCAATATTAACTCAATAAACGATTATGACAACTGCTACCACGTTATCGTTATCACTGATATCATCATCAGTTTTAATGTAATTGGGTATTATTGGTGATTTGGTTATTTTAAAGCTTGATTTTGTGAATTATAGTGATTTCAATTAGTATGAAAAAATATTAAATCATATTGAAGTTTCATTTCCCTGTTATTTTCCCCAAGCCCTGCTGATAGGCATGCAAACCTCCATAATCATATGAAAATGTCCATGCAAAGTTGTCGGTATCATGCAGAGATAAAGGGGGAAGAGGTTTTTAAGAAAGATGAAATCGTAAACAAATATCGTCACGGACCACCTCCCCCCACAAAAAAATAGATAATAATAATAATAATAATAATAATAATAATAATGAATAATAATAAATCAATCAATAAAATTATTAGTAAATACATAAATGATAATAATTTTCTATCTTTAAGAAGTTCAAGGTCATTTACATCACGGAAAAAAATTGTTTAGTTGATAAAAAATATATATATTGCAATTGCAGAATTTGCTCTCCAATGCTCGAGTTGCTTGATTATCTTGCTATTGAGTTGCTTTAACTTCCATTAGCTTGCCTTGACTTGCAATGAGTCAGCATCATTACGGGAAAGAGATCTACATATATATATATCTTCGGGGGAATTCCTGCTGATCGACATAATATATAGAGCCAGAAAAATTATATGACGCTGATGATTATCATATAACAAACCAGATAATAATGATAAAAGTGATCGCCAAAAAACAAGGGAAAGAAACACAGGAAAAAAGGCGAACAAACTTGAACACAGAGACAGCATCTCGACCCTCGCAGCCTCCCACGTAAATCGGCGGGCCAGGCGAGCCCATTACGAGGAAATTTCTCTCTGGTCCCAAGTGGAAATCGGGACGTAATGCTGTACAATTGTCAATGGTTTTCCGGATTTCCACCTGTGAGGCTTCACTCTATTTATAATGGGGGAGGAGGAAGGGAGGGAGACGGAGCGGGGGAGGAGGAAGAGAGAGAAAGAGAAAGAGAAGGGGGGAGGAAGAAGGGAAAGAAGGAGAGAGAGAGAGAGAGAGAGAGAGAGAGAGAGAGAGAGAGAGAGAAGAGGGAGGAGTAAGGGAAAGAGGAGGAGGAGGAGGGGAGAGAGAGATGGGGGAGGAAGAGAAGAAAGAGGGGGAAGAGGGAAAAAGAGGGGCGAGGGTGATGGGAGAGAGAGAGGGGAGGAGGAAGGTAGAAAAAGAGAAGGAGAGGAAAAAGAGAGAGGAGGGAGGAGGAGGAAGGGAGAGGGAAAGAAGGGGAGGAGGAAGGGAGAGAGAAGGAAAGGGAGGGGGAGGAGGAGGGTAAGGAGAGGGAGGGATGGAGAGAGTGGAGGGACAGTTCGTTGGTACGGGATGACAGTAGGGATGATAGTAAAGATAAAGATGCTAGGAATGGTGATGGTGATAAATACAAGGAGATAGTGAATGATGATAAAAACGATTGTTAGGAATAATGATGGTCATAGTTATCAAAGATGGGGGGGGGGGTGGAAGGGTAGGGGATAGTTAGTGAGTTTATGATGAGAGGAAGGATGACAGGAGTACTACATTAATATGAATATTATTAATACTAATACCACCACCACTACTACTACTGTTGCTGTTACTAATGATGATGATGATGATAAGAATGATGATAAATATAAGGATAACTTTAATAATAATAATAATAGAGATAATAATAATGACAACACTGATAACAACGAAACACAATAAAAACAAAAATGAAAACAATGTGAATGACAGGTGAGAGAGTAAGATTCAGACCAGAAGTGGTACAGGAGCAGGGAAGGGGGGGAGGGGGAGAGGGGAAGATTGGGCGGGGGAGAATGACGAAGGCAAGGAAGAGGTGGGGAGAGAGGGGGAGGGAAGGTAGGGGGAGGAGAGAGAGAGGGGAGGAGAGGGGAAAGTAAGGGAGACAGGTGAGAGGGGTGGTAAGGGGGAGGGAGGAGGACAGTTAAGAGAAGGGGAGGGAGGAGGAGGAGGAGGGAGACCACCGGAGATCAAACAAACACTTTGGATTACACGGCGCAAATCTCTGAATTATAACGTCATTGTGAGGATTGTGTTGATACCCGCATTACAGCACTATACGCTTAATCCGTACGTACAACATCATTATACAAATCCTATTGCATGCTCTCTACTGACACTGCAATGCTACCCGATTGCATGTGATCTTGTGCAGATACTTAACGCGGTCTGATGCTTATCAAAGGCTCTTTAGACGGCAGGAATAACAGTATTTGTTGAGGTATGAATGCACTCTCACGCTGATTCATTTCTGAGCTTAGATGCAGAGTTCAATTTAAAATGGATATTTCATCTGTGTGGAGGTTGTGTGTTTACCTGTCTTTTTTTCTCTTTTTTTCTTTCTTTCTCCCTGCGTCTGTGTCTATCGCTCTCGATCTCTCTTATTTCTTAGTTTCTCTCGCTTTCTCTTCCTCTTCCCCTTTTTCCTCTCTCTTTCTTCCTCTTCTCTCTCTCTCTCTCTCTCTCTCTTTCTCTCTCTCTCTCTCTCTCCTCTCTCTCTCCTCTCCTCTCTCTCTCTCTTTCTCTCTCTATTTCCTTCTCTCTGTAAGAGTCACTCTTTGTGTGCAGAGACTCCAGGGCTCTACGTTGTAAGATATACACCTCGGTACTAGGGACTGGCGGGTGCAATGACGGACTGGTAAAACCTAACCTTCTATTTGCACAAAGCGTACAGCACACAGTCAGATAAACACACAAGACGGGAACAATGCTTGAGCGGTAGCGAGCCCGACCCCCGGGGCAGGTTGATGGTGTTCACGGCGTGATGCAGAAGCTCGTTTGGACTGGGTCATTCTCGGTCACCTTGGTATCCCGCAGGGTCGCTGGTATCGAAACCGCCCGAGGGCAGACGCACTAATCCTCGCTTGTCTTGGGGTAAGGGTATCGCACAGGGAAAAGCGCCCTTTTAGATGTCGCGATCTTCCAACTATTATACTTAAAGGCCCACCATCTTCTCTCTTTCTCTCTTTTTCCTCTCGTACTCTCTCTCATTCAATATAGACATGTGTTTGTATAGACGCACACGTGTAAGTTTGATTCTGTGTGTGTGTGTGTGTGTGTGTGTGTGTGTGTGTGTGTGTGTGTGTGTGTGTGTGTGTGTGTGTGTGGTGAGTGTGTGTGCGGGTGCATTTACGCTGTGTACGTACGTATAGTTGCTCGAATGCCCTCTGTTACGAGGGTGCATACACACAGGGTGTGTACCCTGTGTGTGTTTGAGCGTACATACAGATATGCAGCGACGCGTGTGCGTGTGTGCGAGGAGGCAGGGCAAACAAAAAGCAGCAGAACAGTCAATCCAGTGCAGAAGAAAGACAAAACAGATCGCATAAAATGGAATCCTTTTGAAGCATAGTTCAGTGAACAAGTCAGCAAAAATTCCAATTTCGGATTTTGTTTGGAAGGCTAAAGGTCCCGATTTCTTTTGGTCATTCTTCCAGAGTGAAAAACGTGGAAGATAATTGAAAGCATCCGAAGGTTACACGGATCTATGACTGCAGATTTTTTTCCAGATTCATGGCAAGACACATTCGAAAAATAGACACTAAAACACATATTTGTACTCTTCCATCTGTATATTCCAATTTCCAATCTGTTATACGTCTCACACTTTTTCTTAATATTTATATATGACGGCATTAGAGTGTCTGTATATGTATGTATATCTCTCATATACATACATTGTTATATATGTATGTAGTATGTAATTAAAATCTATATATAAATATACTAAATTTATATATATAGTATAGAATATATATTCATATAATAGAAATAGAAGAGAAGAGAGAACACCCACACAACACACACACCAATTTATATATATATTTTTAATATTATATATATATAATATTTAATATATATATATTATTATTCTATAATAATATATTATATAATTATATATAATATAATATATATAAATATATATATATATATATATATATATATTTTATATATATTTTATATATATTTTTATATTTATATTTTTTTTTTTTTTTTTTTTCTTTTTTTACGGTAAGTTAGTTTGAGCCGCCGTGGTCACAGCAATTAATTGTAGTTTTCATGTTGATGCTCTTGGAGTGAGTACGTGGTAGGGTCCCAGTTCCTTTCCAGGGGAAGTGCCGGTGGTACCTTTTAGGTAATCATTCTTTATCCGGGCTTGGGACCAGCACTGACTTGGGCTGGCTTGGCCACCCAGTGGCTAGGTAGGCAATCGAGGTGAAGCTCCTTGCCCAAGGGACAACGCTCCGGCCGGTGACTCGAACCCTCGAACTCAGATTGCCGTCGTAACAGTCTTGAGTCCGATGCTCTGACCACTCGGCCACCGCGGCCCTACAAAAAAAAGAATATATATATAATGATAAATATAATATAATATAGTAATATAAAATATATAATAACATATATATAATATAGATATAGAGAATAGATGAGAAGATAGATAGATATAGTATATATATTATATATAATAATATATAATATATATAATATATAAATATATAAAATATAATAATAAATATAAAATAATATATATATAAGAAAAAAAAAATATATAAATGATTAATAGTATTATATATAAATATATATAATTTAAAAAATTTGAAATAAAAATTTTAAACATATTTTTTTTAAAATTTTTTATTTAAATTTAAATTTTTTTTTAATTTTTTAAATTAATATTATTTTATATTATTATTTTTAAATTTAAAAATTTTTTTTTTTTTTTTTTTTTAAATTTTTTACCCCTTAAAAATATTAATTTATTTTATTTTTTTTTTTTTTTTTTTTTTTTTTTTTTCCTTCCCTTTTTTTCTTCTTTTCCCCTTCCCCTTTTTTTTTTTTACCCCTGGGAGTGGCCGGGTAAGCTTCCCAAGAAATCCGGGGTGATGACCCCCGAATAGAGGTTTCCCCCCCCGTGCTTCCCTGGACCCCCCTCCCCCCCCTTAAAATTTTTTTTAAAGTTATAAAAAAAAAAAAAAAGG
>NC_051393.1:53766955-53769455 GCF_015228065.2 Penaeus monodon | reverse complement strand
CTTTTTGCTATTATATCCAATCTTATCTTCCCTTACCTTACTCCCCAAGCCATCTACAAAGGGCCCCTTTCAGTTGCCCAAGACAAGGGCATGTGGGGTGAAGAAACTGCTGCCCTCGACCTGGAGCCATTCTCTAGTGCTTTCGCTCTCGGGCAAGTGGCATCGTAAAAGAGCATGTGGGGTTTTGGATTTTTGTTCCGGGTTTTTCGTCTATGAGTGCTCTACTGAAGGAAACGAAAGACAAAGATTTTTTTTTCTGTATATATATATATATATATATTATATATATATATATATAATATATATATATATATTATACAATATACATATCCCTATACTATCCCATATACCAACTATATAAATATATATATAATATATTTAATATATATATATATATATATATTTTATATATATATATATTATAATATATATATTATATAATTATATTATATATATATATATATATATATATATATATATTTATTTTAATACATAGGGTTGTGTGAATTTGAGTGCGTGTGTGTCTTGTTGGTGAGTTTTATACTGACATGTTTACTATTAATAGTCATAACGATAATGAACGAAAATGAATAAATATGTGTATATATATGTATATATACATATATGTACATACATGTGCACATATTTATGAATATATATATATATATATATATATATATATATTATGTATATATGAATAGATAAATATATGTATTATATTATGTATATATATATTTTATATATTTATATATATATATATATATACAAAAATTAAAATATACATATATACTATTATTATTATATACATCTATATAATATATATCATATAATAATATTATAAAAATTTTATATATATTATATATATATATAATTATATATATTTTACATATATTATACATATATATATACATTGTGTTTGAGTGGTGGTGTGTGTCTTTTTGGTGAGTTTTTATACTGAAATGTTTACTATTAACAGTCATAACGATAATGAACGAAAATAAAACTACTACTTATTCATGTGTATGTTTAAATGAATTATAGGGAGATTGGTTAACTGTTAACCATATTCATTGGTTGCATATTTAATTGAATTTTTTTTTTTTTTTTTATTCGAAAAATTTCTGGATTCATTATAATTTCTGACAGATATACGTAGCATGTAGTAAAGGCGCTTCGGTTTTTAGAAATACGTTCAAATTGCCGAAAAGCGAAGAGGTAAAGTAGATGGCCAGAAATAAAGGGACACCACAGTCTCAAATTAAATTATCTTTTAAAAAGGATAAATATTATTTTATTTATTTGTTTATTGATCTTTTATTATTATTATTATTATTGTTGTTTTTATTTCTTTCTTTTTTATAACAACCAAATAACACATTCTTACTTGCCTAATCGTTAGTCCTACTTGCAGCTTTTACTCACCCCAATAACATGAACTTTGCGACTCAGAGGAGGAGCCTTGAAGAGCTGGCACCAGTACACAGTGTGGACTTCACCGGAGACACTCACCTGTTGAGATTATTAATATTTATTAGTTAATATTTCTTCCTCTTTTATTTGGATTTGTCTTTGGTCTGTTTGTTTCTCTATCATTATTTATACCCATTTTCCTTTTCCGTCGGTTTTATCTCAACCATACGACATATTTTAGGTAAATAATAATAAAGAGAGAGAATAACATGTCCAGGAAACACATCCCATATACGGTGCATTTTTGGCAATAGAGAGTCTGTCTGAAGGAGACTCGAAAGCACAGGCTGGGCGATCTTGGCCACCATCCAGGGATTTATCTATACATTTACACATTAGTCCACAGAAATAGCACATGAAACTAATTCACTTATCATCGGATTCCCATTTAGTCATCAAAATATATATATTATATGTAGCTATACACATAGTCTTTACAGTATTAATAAGTACACACACACACAGCAACACACAAACCACACACAAACAACCACACAAACCCCCCCACAAAAACACACACACACACACACCACACACACACACACGCCACACAAACACACCACCCACACACACACCACACACACACACACACATATTTATATATATATATATATATATATTATATATTAAATATAATATATATCATCATATCTCAAGGGCTAACGCGCGGGGCCATGGCCGCATCCACCCTTCCTTCCAGCCACGAGGATCCCCGAGGCAGTCCCAGGCAGGCCTCCCCATCCCTAATTCCCCGCGACAGTCTCGTCGAGCTGCCCAAGCCATGATTCCTAGACGTCCCAAGTCTCTTCCACCCAGGGTTGTCTCGCGAGAGAACCGATGGGCAGGGTGTCCATAGGAGGCGAGCTAGGTGGCCATTGGCCTGAGTGCGATCCGGATTATGCAAGTAACAGTCCATGCCAGTCTCACGTGTACCACGGTTGGACACGGGTCCTGCCAACTGTACCCCGATCGCGAAGGGACGGTGTAACAGAAGGGCAAAACAAAGGCGAAGAACCCCCCAAGGACAACT
>NC_051393.1:53751146-53756146 GCF_015228065.2 Penaeus monodon | reverse complement strand
ATAATTTTATATATAATATATTTTAAATATATATATATATATTTATTTATATAATATATATATATATATATATATTATATATATTATATATATATTAATAAATAATATATATATTAATAAATATATACTATTGTGAATTTGAGTGCGTGTGTGTCTTGTTGGTGAGTTTTATATGACTGTTTACTATTAAAATCATAACGATAATAACGAAAAAGAATAAATTGTGTATATAATTTTTATATTAATAATATATATATATATTTATTATATATATATATTATATATATATATTATATTACATTATATTATTATATATATATATATTATATTATAAATATATAATATGTATATAGGGAAAGATAAAAATATGTATTAATTTGTTATATTATTATTATATATTATATTTAATATATATATATTCCCAAAACATAAACATATACATTACAATACTACTTTAATTTTATAATATTTATATATATATTAATTTTTATATTTTATTTATATATTTTATATTATTTATTAAAATTATACTATATATACATTTATACATATATATATATATATTATTATATATAATATTATTATAATATTATATATATTATATTATTTTATACACATATGGTTTTAATGGAGTGCGTGTGTGTCTTGTTGGTGGTTTTATACTGACATGTTTCTATTACATCATAACGATAATGAACAAAATAAAATATACTTATTCATGTGTATGTTTAAAAAGAATTATGGGGGAAATTTGGGTTAACTGTTAACCCTATTCTTTGGTTGCATATTTAATTGATTTTTTTTTTTTTTTTTATTCGAAAAAATTCTGGATTCATTATAATTTCTGACAGATAGACAGTAGCATGTAGTAAAGGCGCTTCGGTTTTTAGAAATATTCAAAATTTCCCAAAAACGAAGAGGGAAAGTAGGGGGTGGCCCGAAATAAAAGGGGCCCCAGTCCAAATTAAAAATTTTCTTTTTAAAAAGGGTAAATATTATTTTATTTATTTTTTTATTGATCTTTTATTTTATTATTATTATTATTGTTTTTTCATTTCTTTCTTTTTTTTAACAAACCCAAAAAACACATTCTTTCTTGCCCAAACGTTTTGTCCTACTTGCAGCTTTTTTCTCACCCCAATAAAAGAACTTTGCGACTCAGAGGAGGAGCCTTAAAGCTGGCACCCTACCGTGGGGGACTTCACCGGGCACCCCCTGTTTTAATTATTAATATCTATTGTTAAATTTCCTCCTTTATTGGATTTGTCTTTTGGGCTGTTTGTTTTTCATCATTATTTAACCCTTTCCCTTTTTCCCTCGGTTTTATCTCAAACCCTACGATTATTTTAGGAAAAAATAATAAAAAAGAAGAATAACTGTACAGGAAACGATCCCATATACAGTGCATTTTTGGCAATAAGATCTGCTGAAGGAGCTCGAAACACAGGCTGGGCGATCTTGGCACATCCAGGGATTTATCTATACATTTTCCTTTTCCCCAAATATGCACATAAACCTAATTCACATTATCCCAGGATTTCCCATTTTAGTATCTATATAATAATTATTTTATGTAGCAATTTCAATAGTTTTATACAGTAAATTTTAAAATTTGTAACACACCACAGGGACCACCAAACACACACACACAAACACCCCACACAAACACACCACACCACACAAACCACACACACACAACAAACAAACAACCACCACACCCCCACACCACACACACCCAAAACACACACACACCACAACACATATATATATATATATATATAATATAATATAATATATATATATATATATTATATATATCTCATCACATCAAGGGGGGTAACCCGACGGGGGCGCATGGCCGCTCCCCCCTTGCTTCCAGCCACGGGATCCCTCGAGGGGGAGTCTAGGGAGGCCCCCACCATCCTAATTTTCCCGGACGGTTGGAGCTGGGCCCCCCATGATCTCCAGGACGTCCCCCAAGGTTCTTCCCCCAGGGTGTCTCGAGAGAGACAACCTGATGGGGAGGGGCGTCCTAGGGGGGCGAGCTAGGTGGCCATATGGCCTGATTCGATCCCGGGTTTTGCAAGTAACAGGTCCAGCCAGTCTCACGGTTAACCCCGGTTGGACACGTGGTCCTGCCAATGTACCCCATGACCGGGGAAGGGGGCTTGTTACAGAAGGGGGATTAAGGGGAACTCCAAGGCCTGGATAGCGTCCCGGTTTCCTTCCATAGAGCAAAATGGCCGTATCAAGGCTTTGAAGACAAAGCAGCTTTGGGGCCCCTTTTGAAGGTTTCCGACATCTCCAAACGCTCTTGTTGATCGGTTTTATGGCTCCTGTTTCCAACCAATCCTCCCACTGACTTCCTCGTCTGACAACCCAGAGATATGGATACGCTACCAAAATAGTAAAACATTCTGTGATTTAACGTCCCCGCCGCAAGCATCGATCGACTGAACGGGTTCCCCCAACAGGCCCCAAGTCCTGAATCTTGGTCTTGGTCCAGGGACCCCTAGGCCTAGGGGGTTCGCCCACTGCAAATTTTATCAAGGCCGCCACAAATGACTCCAAAGGGCTCAGGTGGCAAAAACGTCGGCAAAGTCAAGGGCTATATTGTATGTATATATATATATATATAATATATAATTTAAAATATATATTATAATATATATATATATAAATATATAATTTAAAATAGGGATAATTTATATTATATTATATATATATATATAATATTATTATATTATCCCTCAGACCCTTTCCCTTTTTTTCCAAAAACTACCCAAAAAATTAATTACATGACATATTTACCAAATGGGACAACATTTAACTTCCCAATACCAAAATTTTCAACATAATCTACAAAAGATCAATATTTTATATATATATATATTATATATTATATATATTATATTATATTAAATATTATATATAATATTATAATATTATATATAATATGTGTGTATAAATTATATAATATAAAATTTATTATATATATATATATAAATAATATTATAATATTATAATATTATATATATAATATATAAATATATATTAAAATTTAATAGCAAAACACTCTTCCCTGTTGATCAATGGAGTTTTTTTATTGGGTTTTTTTTTTCCATATATTATATATTATATTATATATATATATATATATATATATATATATATATATATATATGTATATTATATTTGTGTGATGTTTCTGGTACTTATGTTGAAAAATCTTGGTGTTGTTTTGTAAGTTAAATGTTGATATATATAATATATATATATATTTATATATATATGATATTATATATATATTATATATATATATATATATTATATATTACATGTAATATAATAATATATATTATATATATATAAATTATATATAAATATAAAAACAAAATTTAACTTACACAAAACAACAAGAGTTTTTCAAATAAGCTACCAAAAAACATACACACAAATTAATATACATATATAATATAAATTATAAAATTATTATATATATATATTAACCTATATATATATATATATAATTATATATATATTATAATATATATATATATATATATATTTCTTTATTATATATATATAATATATTTCATTATATTATTATTATATATATATAATATTATATATATTTATATATATATAATTTATATTATATATATACATGTAATATATATATTATTAAATATTATATATATATATATATATATATCACACTACTGTAAATTACACAAAAAATCAACATGAACTGCCACCACAACAAAACAAAAGCAAAGCCATAAATACACACGTTATTCATGCGGACTTCCCAGGTGAAGACGTCGTCGCCGAAGGTCGGGAGGACGAACTGGGGCTCCTGCAGGAAGATGCTCTTGGTCCCGCGCTGGTCGTGCTTCGTCATCGCGTACTCGGTCACCGGGGTCGTCGTACGAGTAAGCCCAGATCACTCGCATGGTGTCGCTCTGGAAAGAAAAAGGATTTGGTCGTGCTTAATCAGGAAGAGCGTCGTCATGTACTGGTACAAAATCTATACATTATTTGAGACATGATTTGCTCCATATGGTTCATAGTTTCTTTTGCTTTGGATTATAGCTTTCTTTCTAAAGCATTTTTTGATAAATAAGGCTTTTCGTTTGAGTGTATCACTTAATCCATCATAATAATCTTTTTCTGAAATTAAAAACTACATTACACGGTCCGTTCTTTACAACATTCCTTTTATAGCTTTACAAACCCTTACATATAATAATCTTTCAGAATTCAGTGCGACAAATATTATAGAATGAATATATATGAAAATGCATTAACACTAACTCGGCTTCGATTACATCCTCGTCAGAAATACACGATATTCGTGTATTTCTAGCGAATATGTAATCGAAACCGAGCTAATGCATCTCTTCTATTGTGAAGATATCCATTTCCTTTCATTCCTTTTCTATATTCGTCTATAGCATTACAAAGAGCAATCATTCGTAACCACTTACTGTCAGTTGAAAATCGTGTTCCTTGTCGCACGTGTTCCAGGGCCTCGCGAACCTTAGCACGGTGTGTGTGTCGTTCTCGTAGCCTCCGAGAATCTCCACGTCTTGTGAATCGTCTATAATAGGAATCATCATGCCGGTGGCGTAACGGTCCTGTAGGAGGGATTGAGTCACTATAAGGGAGAGACACTACACATGATGTGAATCTCTACATTATATATAACACAGCCATACATGTCGGACATATGCACAATGGACCAAATCCTCTAAACATTACAAAATAAATTATGACTATAAAAGAGATATCAACACATTTACTATTTACAAAACATTATTATGCATCATACCATACTACTTGCCACTTTTTTATGGAATCACTGATATACAAAGTGTTTGCGCGAAGAACTCTGGTCTCCTCTAATCTCTTTTCACCTTTTTAATACAAATATACGCTCAGATATATGTGTATATATATATATATATATATATATATATATAAAATATTAAAATATA
>NC_051393.1:53746249-53751046 GCF_015228065.2 Penaeus monodon | reverse complement strand
TTAAATATATTATATATTTTAAAAAAATATATAATTATTATTAAATTATTATTTATTTTAAATTTATATATTATTAATTATTAATTATATATTAATATAATATAATATTTTAAATTTATTTAAAATTTTATATTTATTTTATTTAATATTTTAAAATTAAAATATTTATTTATATATATCATATTTTAATAATTGCCTGTTATTGTGAAATATATGTGTGGTGTTTATATTTTTTATAATTTATTATTATTTAATTTTTCTTATTTTTTTTAATATTTATTATATTGTTTTTGTGTGTGTTGTTGTTTGGGGTGTGTGTGTGTGTTTTGGTTGTGTGTGTGTTTTTGTGTGGGGTGTGCGGTATGTGATGTGAGTGTGAGTGTGGTGTCGTTTTTTTGTTTTTTTAAACAATGGGGACAAAATCCTACCCAAAGGTATTTGATTATCTTCTCCAGTGCCTTGTCCTTTCAGGCGTTGGCGTCATAGATTGAAACCCCATAAAAAAAGTCATAGTACAAAAAAAGCAAAATCATTGTTTATTTCATTGTTTTTTTAAGCAAACTTTACGGCCTTTTATTCAAATGATTTTCTTCCCCCTTAAATTAACTGCATTATTTTAATTTTATTTGCTCCTATGGTTTTAGTTAAACAAGGAAGAGCACTGGCGGGGGGGAAACCCCAAACCTGACGCCCCCGGGGCGCCCCCTCTTAGTAAACGTACGTTAAAACATCTGACTTCAGAATGTTGGGCAAAGCGGGGGGGAAGGAAAGGGCCACCCTACCGCATACTTTCCTCTACGAAAATGTCTCCTCCCACCTCTTGTAGGGGCCCAAAATTACTTAAATTTTGGGCACTACGAATCTCGAAAAACAACCCACACCCACAAAACACACATTAAAAAACAACGTCTCACCCCCTCCCCCTACTCCCCCCTACTCCCTCCCCCCTTCCCCCCCTCCCCACCCCCTACTCCCTACCCCCCCCCCCTCGCCCTCCCCAACACCTAAAAGGCACGCAGATCATCCCTTTTTTGGTGCACATAATACGAAGCGAGGTTGTCTTTGAACCTCACGCCCTCTTGGAAAGGGGCACATAATGACCTAAAAAGGTTTTTTAAAAAACTGAAATGTCAGGGATGCAAAAAATTTTGCAATGAGGAAAAAATGGGAAAATATTGGGAAATGTTACGATGTTTTTTTCTATTTTCAATGTGGCAGTAAAAAGGGGGTTGTGCTATTTTGCTGGACCGGCTGGCTTTTTTTGTGTTTATTTTATCCATCGATGATCTTATTTAAAAGGTTTGTGTACGCCGTGCATGCGTGGTGCGTTAAGCGTGAAAAACCTCCCACGCTCCCTGTGCCTGCCTGCCTCCCTGTATGAAAAATTGCCCCTTTCTGTTCCACTACCCCCCCCCCCCCCCATCCAAAACGCGACCACATCGCGGGGACGTGGCCCGGGGCTCCCCCACCCGAGAAAATGTCCGCGCCCTTCATGCCCCCGTTCGGCGAAACCCAGGCCGAGTAGCCTGGGGTCGCGCCCGGGGCGGGGGAAAAGGGGGCACTGCTTTGTTTTTTTCCATTATATTTTTCTCTTCATGAAAATGGGCGGGATGTGGTGCTGGGGGGCAAATTAAAAAAATTTTTAAAAATTTTTTTTTCCCATTATTCTTTATGGCCAAATATCAGAATTGCTGATATATTATTTAATTAATATTATATATTTATAATATATATATATAATATATATATATATATATAAAAATATATATTAAAAAAAAAAAAAAAAAAAAAAATATATTATAATATTAATATATAATTCATATTTAATATATAAAATATATTATTATATATATATAATTATATATATTTTTTAAATATATAATATTATTTTATTTATTAATTATTTCAATATAAAGTTTATATATATTTTCCCTTTCATATATTTTAATTTTTGTTTATATTTATTTTTATTTTTTTTTGTATATTTTTTATAAATATATTTTATATATTATATTATATTTTTTTATTTATAATTATTATATATAAATATATTTAAATTTTATTTTTAAAAAAAAAAATTTTTAAAATTTTATTATTTATATATATTTTATTATTTATAAATTTCTTTATAATATAATATAAAATTTATATATAGTAATAATTTATATATTTTAAATTTTATATTATATAATATATATATATAATAAATATATATATAAATAATTTTCATAAATTTTTTTTATTATATATATATATTATATTTATATTATATATACATAACAATTTTTTGTATTATATATATTATTAAATTTAAAAATAATATATAAAAATAATTATATATTATTAAATAAATTTATTGAAAATTAAAAATTAAAAATTTTTTTATATTCTAAATTTTATTAATTATTTAAATATTTATTAAACCTTTTTTTTTAAATTTTTTATTTTAAAAAAAATTATAATAAATTTATTTTATTTAATTTTTATTTTTAATTATATATATATTTTTAAATTTATTAAAATTTTTTTTTAAAATTTTATTTTGTTTTTTTTTTTTTTTTTTTTTTTTTTTTTTTTTGTTGGTTTTTTTGTTTTTTTATTTTTTTTAAAAAAAATATTTTTTAAAGGTTTGGTTTGGTGGTTTTGGGGTGGGGGTGGGTTTGGTGGGTTTTGGGGTTGGGGGGTGGGGAGGATACGGGAGAATACACAACCCCCTAAGGTTACCCGTTCCATTTTTCCGGGAAATGGGAATTTTTTGTTAGTGGGGGGTTCTGAAGGGATGGACACGTTTTTTTTTTTAATTTTCTTTTTTTTCAATTTTTTATTTTTATTATTTTTTTTTAATTTTTATTTTGTTTATTTTTTTAAAATTTTTTAACATTTCTTTTTTTTTTTTATTTTTATCTTAAAAAAATTTTTATATTATTTTTCCTTTTATAATTTAGTAATTTTTTAAATTTCATTATCAACCTTTCTATTGTTATCATTCTCCCCCAAAAAAAAAAAAAAAAATTTTTGTATTTAAAACTTTTTTTTACGGTCCTACTAATTTGACAAGAAAAAAATCTTATTGCAAAATTCTGCAAAATTTTTTTAAAATAGGGAAAAAGCTAAAAAAAACTCGCAAACGGAATGACAGAAAAAGTCTTATCAATAACACTAATAAAAACCTTTTTCCTCCTACCTTATCAAGGGGGAAAAACAATGTTGAAACCCTCAAAAGCCGCCCACTAAAGACTGGCGAGAATTTTTTTTCTTGCCCTTTGCCGGCGCCTGAGCATTTAAAAATAATATTACTTTTTGTTTTTTTGCATGATGAGGGACAAAACCAAGGTGAAAGGTCTCCGGATTTAGTTCCACCCTGACTGCAGTTGGGGATTGTGCTCTAATTGTTGACCTTTTTTGTAATTATGCAGGGTTTTATTGCTAAGGGGGCGTCGCGTAAATTTTGATATAAAGTCTAAACAGTGTGTCATTTTCTGCATCTCCATCATGCCATATACAAAAATATTTGCGTGTGTTGTGTATATATATATAAAGAATTAAATTAAAATAATAATTATAGTTTAAAATTTTATATATATATATAAAATATTATATTATATATATATATATATAAAATTATATATATTAATATAGATAATATATAATATATATATATATAATATATTATATATATCTATATTATATATTGATATATATTATATATTTATATATATATATATAATATATTATATATATATATATATATATAATAATATACACACACACACGCAATATGTTTGTCATTATTGGCACTGATCGTATGATGCAGAAAATGACAACACTGTTCTTATGATCCTTATATCAAAATTTACGCGACGCTCCTCTTATGCATATAAACCCTCGCATCATATTACAAAATAGGTCAACAATCTAGTAGCACAATCCCACAACTGCATTGTCAGGGTGACACATAAATACCGAAGACCTTTCACCCTTGGCTTTGTACCTCATCATGCTACAACAACAAACGTATATATTCATTTATTAATGCTCAGGCGCCGTGTTCACCTAAGGCAAGAAAAGACTCTCCTCGCCAGTCGTTAGCTGGGCGGCTTTGAGGGTATTCAAGCATTGATTTCTCCCCTATGATAAGGTATGGAGGAAAGTGTATTTATTATGTGTTATTCGATAAGTACGTTTTCTGTCACTTTCCTGTTTTAGCGAGATTTTCGTTTTATGCCATAATTTCTTAGTTAACAAATACTAGATTTTTTGCATAAGATGTTTTTCGTTGTTAAAATTAGTAGTTACCGTAATAAGTTTTAAACATAAATTCTTTTCATTATTATTTTTCTTTTTTGTGGCAGTAATGATGATAGTGATAATGATGATAATGATGATTATGATAATAGTGATAATGATAATACTAATGATAATAACAATGGTAATAATACTAATGATAATTGTTTTAATGATAGAAATGATAAACATCTAAAGAACATGTTGATAAAAATTGTAATAATAATAAATACATAATTATAAAAATGATGATAATAATAAAAAAGATAATGATGAAAATAAAAATAATGATAATGAAAATGAAATAACATAAAAATAAAATAACAGTGATAACAATCACAATAAAAAATAACAGCAACAAATACCTCACTAACAAAAATCTCACATTTTCCTCGCAGCAGAATGGGAACAAGTATACCCTGTAGCGTGGTGGGCGTGGTGTCCATCCTCGTCGCGGGGGCCCCTTACCCCCTTTCCGACTCCCCGGGGGTTCCGCTTCCCCCATCGGTTCGA
>NC_051393.1:53744616-53746149 GCF_015228065.2 Penaeus monodon | reverse complement strand
TTAGATAAAAAA
The DNA here is from genome assembly GCF_015228065.2 of Penaeus monodon. Taxonomy (NCBI): domain Eukaryota; kingdom Metazoa; phylum Arthropoda; class Malacostraca; order Decapoda; family Penaeidae; genus Penaeus; species Penaeus monodon. Next base: position 53,746,137 of record NC_051393.1, on the reverse strand, counting down.
AAATTTTTTTTTTTTTTTTTTTGTTATAAAATTTTTATATTTTTTTTTTTTTTTGTATTTATTTTTTATTTTTTTAATATTTATTTTTAAATTTATTTTTTTTTTCTCTATAAAATATATATTTATTTTATATTTTATTTTTATTTTATATTTTTTTTAAAAACACTTGTTTTTTTCTTTTTCTTTTATTTTTACTCTTTTACTTTAACATTCATCCTTTCTTTTTTTTATTTTTTATTATTTTTTAAAATTTATATATTATATATAAATTTTAATTTTTTTTTTTTTATTTATAATTTTATAAAAAATAGTAAATATAGAATTTTTAATATTTTAAATATATATAATTATTTTTTATTTATTTAAATATATAATATTTATTTAATATATATATATTTCTTCTATATTATTTTATTATATTTTTAATTTATTTTTTTTTTTTTATATTTTATTATTTATATATATTATACATAATATATAAAATTATATATATAATATACATACATATATTATATATATCTATTATTATTATCTATCTATCTATTATATTTTTTTATTATATATATATATATATATTTTATAATATAATTATATAATTTTAAATATATATTCATTATTTATTAATCTTATATATATTTTATATTTTTTTTTTTTATTTAATTATATATTTTTTTTTTTTTTGGGTTTTTTTTGTTTGTTTTTGTGTTTGTGTGGTGGGGGGGGTGTCTTTTTTGGTGAGTTTATACTAAAAATGTTACTATTAACATTCATAACGATAATAAACGAAATAAAACTACTACTTATTCATGTGTATGTTTAAATGAATTATAGGGAGTTTGGTTAACTGTTAACCATATTCATTGGTTGCATATTTAATTGAAAATCTTTTTATTTTTTTATTCGAAAAATTTCTGGATTCATTATAATTTCTGACAGATATACGTAGCATGTAGTAAAGGCGCTTCGGTTTTTAGAAACTTCAATTCCCAAAAAACGAAGAGGTAAAGTAGAGGGCCAGAAAATAAAGGGCACCACAGTCTCAAATTAAATTATCTTTAAAAAAGAAAAATATTATTTTATTTATTGTTTATTATCTTTTATTTTATTATTATTATTGTTGTTTTTTATTTTTTCTTTTTTTTTTAAACAACCAAAATAACACATTCTTACTTGCCTAATCGTTAGTCTACTTGCAGCTTTTACCCCACCCAATAACATGAACTTTGCGACTCAGAGGAGGAGCCTTGAAGAGCTGGCACCAGTACACAGTGTGGACTTCACCGGAGACACTCACCTGTTGAGATTATTAATATTTATTAGTTAATATTTCTTCCTCTTTTATTTGGATTTGTCTTTGGTCTGTTTGTTTCTCTATCATTATTTATAAACCCTTTCCTTCTTTCCGTCGGTTTATCTCAACCATACGAATATTTTAGGTAAATAATAATAAAGAGAGAGAATAACATGTCCCGGAAACACATCCCATATACGGGCATTTTTGGCAATAGAGAGTCTGTCTGA
>NC_051393.1:53719616-53734616 GCF_015228065.2 Penaeus monodon | reverse complement strand
ATACTGCAGGGAGGGATGTTATTAGGATTACCACTGTTAGAATTTAAAATTGATATATGTATGTATATGCAATTGCATGTGTGTGTATGTGTGTGTGTGTGCGTGTGTGTGTGTGTGTGTGTGTGTGTGTGTGTGTGTGTGTGTGTGTGTGTGTGTGTGTGTGTGTGTGTGTGTGTGTGTATGTGTGTGTGTGTGTGTGTGTGTTTCTATGTGTATGTATATATGACATATATTATGCGATATATACATATACATATCCATATAAGCACACACACACGCACATACATATGTGAGTGTGTGTGTGTTGTGTGTGTGTGTTTATGTATATATAAATACATATACATACATACATTATATACATACATATATATATATATAATATATATATATATATATATATATATATATATATATATATATATATTATATATGCTTATATAAAAATTATTTGTCTAAGCAAGTAGCTCGAAATTACGCCTGCAGACCAGAAGACCCCGTGGGCTCCATGTATCTATCACGTGGACTCTACATTGGTACAGAACCATCGGTCCGGCGAGAGGCTAAAAGACAATTATAGCTGACCCCATTTCACCTGCAGTTCGCCTCCTGAAGTCACCGAGTCAAGAGCACCACCAGCCTCCGGCCCCCCAGAACTGGCTGGCTGGCAGCTCTTGCTGTTCACCAACAGCCTTTTACAGTCTGGTGGCGGCCGTTGGTAGTTGTGTACTTTTTGCTCGCAACAAGAACCGTCTCAAAATCGTCGCTCGACCAACACTTCCATGATACGTCCTCAAAATCACGTGAGTACACATGGGCCCCTTCGTTTTTCTTCCCTCACTTCTCCCATAAATGTTCTAAGCCGTATAAATTATATGTGCAGTCACTCTCACGTTGGCTTGGCTTGGTAATTTCTTAAATTCTTATGGTAACATGACATGGTAGCATTCTCACTCCTCAATCTATCCTTTTGACCTTACTGTGAAAACACGGTGTTGCCAACAAGAAATATCGCTCATTTAGAGGTTAATATTGTTTTAACTACAACGAATTCAACACGTTCGTGATTTTCTCTGAATCTGATAATGAACTCGTGGTTTTGCAGTTATTTCACAAAATTTTTGTTACTTGACTGACTATTAGAAATTAATTTGTTTTTAATCATTTAGTTTATTTAATTTTCTTACTGATTTCATTTATCCTTACCACAAACACTCATACCATTTATTTATAATCTTTTCATAATACCGTTTCTCTTTGCCTTGACATGACTTTCCCTTTAGCTTCCGGTCAGCTGCGCGCGTGGGTAGGCCTATGGTTTAGCTTGCTGTTCCTGTTATTTGGTTGCTTGTAATTGTTCACACCATGGGAATAAGCATGACAATGTGACACTGCTCAGTGGTGACATATTCTATCGGTGTTAGAACGGAGCTTGTAACGCGGTTTTTGTATAGATTTATTATTTGAGTAGAGTGGTAGTATCTTCCCCATATCATAGTGCTCAGGGATGCAAGATATAACTCGGGGTTGCGTAAATCGCCTAATAGATCTACGCTCCGACGTTACGATTGTTGGTAAAAGTAAAACCGAAGTTATTCGTTCGATCGGTGATATTTATTCGAGTCGGTGTGACCCTAGTTACGTCCGTTCATTAATGTAGGACAAGGGTTTAAGCTAAGAATCATTATTCGATTATTAATCACCCCCTTCTCACCCTCTACAAGTCGCTTGTATGTTCTGGTTAAATCCCTTGTGATCGTGTGATTCACGATAATTAGACCCCCGTATGGCGTGTCACAAGCACCAATCACAGATTCGCCAAATCGAGTGAGTTATTTTTAGGTTTTTTCCTTCTTGTTCAATTCACTTCATTCCGTTCGGCAATTTGGGTATAGAGGACCCCCTTCGATGAAGTATTATGTAGTTTGACATGCATAGTTAAACATGAGTGCCTCGGTATATCAGAATTTTGCAGCGAATCCAAAATGTAGATTAAATAGAATCGTGGGTGGCATAGCACATTTCTGAGCTGGGAAGATTTGCTTTGCGAGAAAGCTTGCAATTAATTTTTCATGTCACTGTTAACTAATGCGTACATTTTGTTGCATATCATTAAATGTTGAATTTAATGTGGTAATTGAAATACTTTTGTATTAATACAATTAACAATTCATCGCATTAATGTTAAAATGAACATTAATCTTCGTGTTTGTGATTCATTTGTGTAAGCTCACTCTCGCTTTCATTCATACTCACGCTCACTCTCGCTCACACATGCACACACTCACTCACTCATCCACCTAGAACAAAAGACACTGAAACCTCACTAATAGGGTTTGTTATTGCTGTAATTGGAGGCGTAAAGATCGAGGACGTATCTCTCTTACCTGTAATTTTGCCAGTCGTGATAAGTGATTAGTACATTTGCACAATTCCTGATTTTACACACTTTTATTTCTCTATATGATTATAAGTAGTTCAGTATAATCCTCGTGGACTGTCATTTCACTTATCTACTCTTATATTCATCAGAGATGGTTTGTAGTTCTAGGCGGTCCATGTGGAATGCCACTTGATCTCTCTCTCCCATTTTATTTTTTTTCTTTGTGAAAACACAAATAAAAAGGTAAAATCTAACCATTAAAACCTACAGCGAGTTAAACTTGGACAAGGACTACTAGGAAGTCTAGATGAATCCGAAGTCAAGGAGGACCTGAGTGAGACCTTCGAGGACCCATGAACATCGAGGACAAATGGATTACAACAAAGACCAAAAAGAAAAGGAAGAGGAAGAGGACGACAAGGATGGGCAGCCACGAGGATGGATCGAGGATATGAGAACAAGATAGCCAGCCAGTTGAGAGGCAAATCAAATGGCACATTTAGAACGAAGCACTAGCATGCTATGTCTAAGCAATTTGCTCAAGATGACGCCTGCAGACCAAAAGACTCTTTATGGCGGTTTAGAACTATCGGCCCCATGGGAGCCTAGATGATGATTATACAGCAGTCAAGGTCACTACCAGCCTCCCGCTCTCCAACGCTGGCTGGCCGACACGACACTGCTCAGCAATTGCTCCCAGATACTAGTATTGTGTTTCTCTATTTGTACTCTTCGTCAATAAAGAGTCAAACCGTATATCACTATCACTGCCCATTCAGTCACTGTATTAATTAAGGTACCCAACAGCTTCTTACAACAATATATAATATATGTGTGTGTGTATATATAAATATACCTCCCTCCCTCATTCTCTCTCCTTTCCTACCCTCCCCCACCCCCTTTCCATTACTCCATCCTTTCTCCCTTCTTCTCCCTCTTTCTCCCTCTCCCCTTCTCTCTTCCTCTCCTCCTACCTTCCTCCTCCTCCCCGCCTATCCTTCCACTTCTGTAAAGTGAAATGTGAAAAAAAACTTACCCCTTCAAAAAGGTTATGGCTTTCGTCCATGCAAAGGACGTCGTGTTTCCCGAAAAGGACCCGTTCCTGTAGGACGTCCAAGGCCTGCTCATCCTGCCAGGTCTTCGGGTCGTGGATCAAGTCGTACATCGACACGTTGTACAACTCTGCAAGTTTTTAATTCGTAATTGCTCTGAAATGTAGTTATATACTTATCTTTATTCATATCACGTGTGTGTGTGTGTGTGTGTGTGTGTGTGTGTGTGTGTGTGTGTGTGTGTGTGTGTGTGTGTGTGTGTGTGTGTGTGTGTGTGTGTGTGTGTGCGCGCGTACTGACTGAATTGAACAAAAATACCAATCCAAATAATCTGATGGTGATGATGAACGACAATGCATTCACAGAACAAATGAAGCATTTTTTTTTTTTTTTCCTTTATACCTTTCGGAGCCTTTGCCATAATGTCCTTGTACATCTTCGTGAAATCAAAACTAACTGCCTTCTGCTTCCCATCCCATTCGGCTTTCTTCTTCATCTCCTCGGCCAGCTTCTTCTCTCTTTCTTGGTCATGTGTGTATCGACTTAAGGTGCGAGACAAGAGAGATTAAAGCAGAGTTGGAAGGAGAAAGGATGATGAAAGAGAGCAAATACGAGAGGCGATGGTTATTTATGACAAATGATAAAGATGATCAACTGCTGATTATCAAATAGATATCGCTATAGATATATACTATAGCAACGAAAATAGACTATAGAAATGGATCTTATCAAGCTAGAATAATCACATTGAGAAAAAAAAATAATTATAATAACATTAAACAGACAATAAAACTCACGCATTGCGGTAAACTGAGTTCCTGAAACAAAACAAAAAAATATTTGTGAAAAATATGCACGTTTCTAAAACCTCTTATTTTTTTCCACAGATCGCGTTAGTATATACATAGACATTCTGTGTTATTAATGGTGCACACAAACAGTACTACATATTTATATTAATGTTGAGTCTCTCCTTCTCTGTCTAGACCTCCTCGTATTTAATTACCCTTAACTACAATAATACCCACAAATCATAATGAACTCGTTTTTATATATCCTAAACTACAGTTATACCCTCGAACCACCCCCTCCCCATACCTTCCATCGCCATACACTTCCTCGATACCAAAGCTCTTGTAGATGAGAGAGATTTCAGGAGTGGAGACACACCGGCTGACTTTCGAGCGAGGATAGTACACGAGGAAGGCAAGACACATCTCCTCTTGTGTGCTGTCTCCTCCCTGTAAGAAAAAAAAATATTTGATTTGCTTTCATTGCGTCTTATATCGGAATTATCAGGAGTACCTTTCTTTATATAGGGAGATAGGGTAGATTATAATACTGTTAATGATAACAAGTATGTTGATGGTGTGGATGATAATAATCATAGCAGGGAGATTAATTATTATGAAAACGATAACTAAAAGTAATAAAACAAAATAAGAATGTATTTACAGTGACTAAAGGAAGAAATAACACTAATTTCTGAATCTTTCTCACATGAAACTTTAAGTTATTTCATCATAATATTTCTTGATATCATATTGCCATATTGTGATAAAAAATATGGAACATAATGTAAGTTCTCCTGCTAAACAAAACCGAAATAAAATAACCGCATTTCCGCTGTGCTGACGCCCAAGGAAAGCAATAAAGCGAAAAGGCCTTCGGCATATTCGAGTATTTTCATGGTCTCCCCTTCGTAGTTTTCTTCACCACAGCATAGTCGTTTTTGCAATGAAGGAATGGATAAACAAATAAATAGGTAAGTAAATAAGTAAGTAAAGAAGTGGATGAATAACCTAGCCGTCTATAGAAAAATCAATGAGGCAATAGTTGCATAAATAAATAAGCTAGTCGTCTTTATAAAAATGAATGAAAAAATAGGCTGACAGACAGTAAGATAGACTGACAGAAGGACACACAGACAGAAAGACCGATAAATAGGTAGACAGAGAGAGAGATAAATGAACAGATGAATATATAATAATCAATAAAAGAATCCTCAAGCCTTACGAAGGTCGGCGTCTTCTTGCCCCTCGAGTCGTAGCCACACTCGGTGATGAAGGAATCCCCGGGCAAGATGGTCATTTCTTCGGTCAGGACTCTCGCTTGCTGGTAATTAAAGTCGTAGTTCATGTCTGGATAAGAGGAAAGTGGAGGTGAAAGAGTTTTTTGTTGCTAGGTGTACGAGTTAAAAGATGTAGTTTGACAGAAACAGATAAAAACAGAGACACGCAAACAATAAAAGAAACAGTAAACACACAGCCACACATGTACAAAAGACGAAAAAAAAAGTCTCTTCTTCACTTCCTCATACCCCTTCACCCCTTCACCCCATAAATGCACTTGCCTTGGAACACAACAGGAAGCTCCCGACCATTCCTGATCTGCCTGACTGTGATGTCGTTGCCCAGGAGGTGAGTGTGCAGCAGGCCTTGGAACACCTTAATGCCCTCCGCTGGAATACTCTAAGAATAAATAAATGACTAAATGATAATAATAAGACAGAAAACAAATATAATTTTGATATGAAAGTTTTTTTAAGTATCTTATTAACTTCACATATTTCTGGAACTATAGTTTACAAAGTGCTTTATTTGATCCACTATTGTAACTGTTAATATATATTTACATATTTTTTATGCATTTCACTAAATGCTTTATTTTATTGGTTACTATGTAATTGATATATTTCGCTCTAAATGTTAATAATAAAAACGGAAAAAGTAGAAATTAATAATAAAAATGGAGAAAGAGTTTTAAAGTATCTTATAAACTAGACACATTTCATTATTTAACTGTTTGTTATTTACTTAATATATCTGACTCATTACAATTTCAAGTGCCTAATTACTTGAAATAATGAATTACAAGTTGTTTGATTTTGCGGTAAACACATTTGTCCCGATGCTTTTATTCAGTTTCGTTCTTTATATTAATTTTTCTTTTAATATATGAATATTTTTATTTGTTTGATTTTTGGGGAGGGGGGGTTATGTAAAATTCTCCTTTTCGTTGGTCATATATCATTAAACACTTGATATTTTTTCAAGTAATTTTTATATATAGTGACACAAAGTGATCTTTAAAGTAGAAAATCTAGTACCTTCAAAAAGTTAAACTTAGTTTTAGCGGAAATCAAGTGTGACATCACAGTTTTAGATATATATATATATATTTTTTTTTTTTTTTTTTTTTTTTTTTTTTTTTTTTTTTGTATAATTCATGCTGGGTTAATTCATAAATATATATCATAATACGTACTGGCGATAACCTGTTACTTTTAATTACTGGGTAAAAGTGCCTACCGGCCTACAAGAGATTTTAATGACGGTGGTGCAGATGCTGGTAATGATTTTGGAGACGATGATGTTGGTGATGATGATGTTGATGTTGATAGTATCGTTGGCCATGTCGATAACGATCATGATGGCGATGATCGTGATGTTGATAATAAGATGATAAAGAGATGATAGTGGTAATGATAATTTTTCTCGTCTAAAGTGTCAATGTAATATTAACTGTATCCATGATGACACTGTAATAGAGCCAACTATAAAAAGATAAGAATGTTACCACCTCAAACTTCTACTCGGCATAAACAGGTAATCCAAACACCACCCTTCACCTTAAGATTAATTACCTGGGTTATACATCCACCGTCACAGTGGCTGACGCTCTTCCACTTCCTCTCCGGCGGGATGATGTGCGTGGACTCGACAACGTGACCCAGGATGAGGAACCCGGCGTCATTTTCCCTGAGGTTCTCCGTCAGGAAGATGCGGACGCCGGAGTTGTCCACGATACCTGCAGGGAGAGAGAGGGTTGTGTGTTTTGCTTTCAAAGGCACGCATACACACACGCGGATAAACGCGACACGCGCGCGCACGCACACACTCTTTCTCTCCCTCTCTTTCTTTCTTTTGTGTGTGTGTTTGCGTGTGTCTATATACCTATCTACCTGCGAAAAAGAAAACACACGCAGGCGTACCTGCACATGCACATAAGCACACACGCACACACACACACACACACACACACACACACACACACACACACATACACACACACACACACACACACACACACACACACACAACAAAAAAAAAAAAAAAAAAAAAAAAAAAAAAAAAAAAAAAAATCCCATTGCCTTAGTCATCAACAATTTCCTCGGCAGTGCACCAAATTTGTTTTTTTTATTTATTTATTTACTTCTGTAACGAACTCACCTTGGCGGAAGTTGGGATTATCGTAATGCATCTCCATCATGAAGTACGTGGCGCCCCCGTGTTCTTCTAGCAGAGGAAACCCTACGTGGTTTGGCAGGATTTGGCCTGTGAGTTTAAAGCATGCAATAATAATAATAATAATAATAATAATAATAATAATAATAATAATAATAATACGTATAACATTAATAGTTATAATATCAATCATTATAACAACAATAATAATAATGAAAGTGTCGCCGAGATGACATCTGACAACATGGAAAACATGATGGTTGTTTGAAGAAAAGCCGCCTGTTTCGTCACGGAGTGGCTTTCTTGGAGCAAAGTGTTACATCACAACAGTTACCAGTAGCAACATCCAGCTCCCTTCTCCACTCGTTCGAACTAAAACTATCAACAGATTCTCTGTGCACTAAACAATATATAAAATCTACACTTCTAGGCGTTATAAACTTCTCTCTCTCTCTGTCAGGGAACAGAACTTTGCTGGCTCCTGCCTGCAAACATAAATACTTACTTCTACTTCTACTAAATACCTACAATCCGTGACATCATTAAAAGGTAATGTAAGATATCAAAATAAATCTGTATCGGGCAATACAAAATCAAATCCTCTCTGTGACTCAAACTTGAATCATAAATATAAATCATATAATATCCTTAAACAAATTTGGGGGCAGACAAGTATAAATCTTGAACATAATATAACTTCATGTCTACTATAAATAGTAATAATAATATTAATAATCTAGTTTCATTCCGGGTCTTAACACTGTCATGCACTTAAAAACCAGCAAAAGGACTCATCAGGGCGGCAAGCCAGCTGCAAATGGTATAAAGGGTTGGGAACCACCTACAATGACTGCCTATCCAACCACTCCCCTGGGAAAGGATCATAGCAGTCAGCCCAGCATAAAGACCTAGCCAGTCACATGATGTCAAGCCGAAACAATGAAAATAAGTAAAACGGATCGTCATATTGCGACTGCATACACCAAGAACACAAAAATCATATTGGCCAAAGGGTTCAGATTAAAAATGTCCAAGATCGGAACATGAAACATTACACTTTATACCAAACTGGTGTTCTTCACAAAATGGATATACTGAATGTCCAATGTTTAGGTTTGTGCGAAGTCAGATGGCCCAATGCTGCTGATTTTACGAAGGACCAGAAAAGAGTCCTCTTTTCAGGTCAAGAACACAGACATAGAATTGCTTGGGTTATAGACAAACTTTTCAAGATTCTTCTGTGGTTGCTCAAAAGCAACCACAATAAAAATCAAAGTTAGTCATGTAAACTCGAAGTCAGATGATGAACAACTCTCATCATATAAATCAAACTTTAAACCTAAACTTGACTCAGAAAGGGGAAAATTGCTGGACCACACTCTCTGCGGAAACAGAATGAGCATGGAGATAGACTTATAGATTGGTGAAAGGAGAAAAATCTGGTCATTTTACTGCACATCTCAAACATTACACATGTATCAGTACTGGTGATGGAGCCAGAAACTATATCGACAATGTTATGATCAGTTCAAGATATCAGAATGCATCAAAAATGTCCAAGCATATCCAGGCGCAGACGCAATTCAGACCACAACTCAGTATTAATATTAATATTGTCCCTCAAAAAAATTAGATTTCAACTCGGTGCATTACAGACCAACCGAGATGTGCGAGAAAACTTCAAACTTTTTTTTTCTTTTTTTTTTACCTGCCAGAGGCTCCTAATAATAACACTGAACATCATTTTGACGCCCTCGTTGAGAACATCCAAGCAGCAGCTGCTAAGACCATCCCAACAACAGAAAAGACGAAGCCCTCATAACCGGATTCCATCCAGATCTCGGAGATCTGCTACGAATTTAGCGGGACTGAAATCCGAACTCCTTAATGGGAGACGCCTTACCATGGTGGGGGGCTTGAGGTCCCATTGATCTAATGAGCCAGACCAGAGGGATACCCATACTAGAGGGGTCGCCAGTGAGGAATGACACAAAATGACTCCCTGGTACACCACGGCCTGTGAGAGGGGGTGGTGCATCCATCCCTAGTTCATTCCATCTTGGACCAGGAAGAACTCACCCACATGTGTTTGCCTTGCGTGGATACAGGAGGTTGAGCAATCCCTCAGGAACATCATATGTCACTCTGGGACCTTACCAGCTTCCAAAGAGCAAGGATGGGCATCATAAAGCTTCCCAGGCTCCCAGACTGGGTTAGGAGAAAAGTCTTCAATCTATCAAGGAAATCTTACCTGGTAAATATGAAAGTACCTCATATAGTAAATACATTGTAGTGAAGATCATTGTTGTTTATCAGTCATGGATCTTGATACTTTTGAGGTACTTTGGAAAATAGTTGGTGTGTCAATGTGATCCTTGCATCACACCACAGTGTGATGGTAGCCTGAGAGTGACCATCTGTGTGCCATATATGACATTCCTGAAGCTCAAGTCTCATGTTCTCATAAAACATTCAATCAGTTTTAGGGAGTTACTTTTCCTGAGTTCTGATGAGGTAGTCTGTGGAGAAAGTATTAAAGGAACTAAAGAATTTTAAATGTAGTGGCAGTAAAACATTGTTGATGGTTTGGAACAATTGACACCAGCTCTTCTAACTTTTGAAGTCCTTCCGGAATCAGTTAAAGTTGGCATAGTACCACCTCAAGGTAAAGCCATAAAAGCCCAACCCTAAGCAGAGCTTCCACTGCCAGGGTTATGGGCATGGAGCCAACTCTTGGCATCTTAAGGAAAATGGAAAACCAAGAGTGTGTATAAAGTGTGGTACAATAGGTCATCAAGATGACAACTGTCTTGGTCCAGTATGCCGTTACCACTGCAAAGAAGCTCACGAAGTTTGAAGGTAATGTAAGAAGTACAAATTTGAAAAAAAGATATTGGTAATAAGGAACAAGGAGAAAGTGTTCCAAATGCAAATTTCATATATTGAAACTGCCTCTGGTGGGTCTTTTCATCAGAAACGGAATAGGAGTGAGGGGTCTAGTGAGGAAAATCCTCCCAAAGTAAGATCTTTGGAGCCATCAGTCACCAGAGGCTTCACCGGTGACAGCTCCAGCTGCCACTACATCCACAGGAACCTCTGCTGCTAGACAAAATGCCCCTAATCCAAAGGTTCAGGTCTGCCATTTACCTAGGAAGAGAAATCCTGTTCAAAGGAAGCCTGTGGAAACTAGTTCCACAGGTAAATCTTTCAAAAGGTACTCCCAAGTTGCTTAAAAAGGACAGCCTAAAGGTGTTGGGTGGGCCTTAACTGGTGTTGCCGAAAACCTTGTGAAAAGGTCAAACTGAAGAGCTAGAGAGTTTAATCCAGTGGAGTTTTCAGAAAAGTAATGTAAAATGAAAAGAACTGCAACATCTGATAGCTTCATGTAACCCTGTTTGTATTTGCCTACACGAGATTATGACCAGGGTAAATCGACCAATTTCCCTGAGAGGATTCCAAGTTCAAACCCATTATGGGACCTATGATAATGGACCTCATGGAGGAGCAACAGTGATGGTATGTCAGGATATTCCCTTCCAGACCATCCACCTGCAAACAACAATGTAGGTAAATGCTGTGATAATAGGTTTGACACGACCTTCCACTGTTGCATCCATCTACCTTCTTCTATATAATCTCAATATAGATGATGGAAGATCTACTTGGCAGTTGCCTCATCCATTTTTACTCTTGGGAGATTTCAATGGTCAGCATCACCTCTGGAGAGACACTTTGTGCAACCCTCGGGGAAGAGTTTTGGAGTCCTTGTTCTCATGAGTAGATGCAGTTTTATTGAACAGTGACACACCCACGTATTTCCAAATTCAAACAGGGACACTCTCTAATATTGACATGTCAGCTGAATCGCCTGATTCACAGTTGAATTTCCTATGGCAGATCATGGAAAACGTACATGGAAGCGACAACCTTCCAATATTTTTTGGTGGAAGTGAATGATATTCCAACCAATGGAATGCAGAGATGGCAACTGGAACATGAAGACTGGAATTTATTTAGATCAACTGCAGAAATGCAGGAGTCTGTGAATGATTTCCAATGTGTTCAAGACGCTGTTAATCACTTTACATTCATCTTGTAGCAGAAGCACCCAAAAGTAGCTGGTAATACTGTTGACCTCCAGTACCATGGTGGTCTAATGAATGACAACAAGCTCTCAGAGCAAGAGAAACTGCATTAAGGCAGTTGAAATGACGCCCTAGTGATATGACCTTGATACATTACAAAAAGACCCTTGCAGCAGTCAGGATTACTAGAGATCTTACAAACCACTCTATTGTACTATATTATGACTGGATGCGCCTTGCAAGCAATCAAAATCTTAGATTCATCAAATCCAATGGTTACAGAGGTTCAAGAGTGCATTTTGGTATCAGTGGGAGCAAGCGAACTGATTGGCAGGGCAAGGCAGCTGCCACTCAGCCCAATGACGCCTCATTTTCCTCTCCCACACACCGACTTGATACCCAGCATCAGGAGTTGTCTTTGCAATAAAAGGAGGGAATAATGGGGGTATACCTCTAGAAATAAACTGAGGTTAGAGCTGATCTCAGCAGTTGGGTGATCAGCATCCATCCCAACCAAGAAGTAAAAGTTGTATTAACAAGACTAAGAATCGGACATGCAAGACTGACCCATGGGCCGATGATGGGTAAATAATGAAGCACGCTATGAGGGATTCCAAGAACCAGTAATGATGTGCAGCATTCTCAGACAAAAGACGTATGTACTTTCCTCCCCCATATACACTGAAAAATGTATTGGGGGAGGATTGTGACATAGGTCTTATTATTTTCCTAAGGGAGACTAAAATTTATAATAAGACTTAGTTATGCATAATATTCTTGGTGTGACAGGAAGTCTGTTTCATATTGCTTCTAAATAACACAGTGTGTAAGGAGTGGCTGGGGTTGGCATCCAGTCTCACTGCAGGATGCTAGTTAGCAGGATTGCCAGACGAGACTGCTACCACTGCTATACGACATAACACAGCACTGGAGAGTGTTTTTTTTTTTTTTTTTTTTTTTTGTGCAAAAAAAATAACAGATCCTGCTCAACTCACCGTCGCTCCCCACGGCCCAGGCTACAATGGGACTCCTGCAGTTGGCCCAAGATAAGGGCATGTTGGGCGTGTAGCACTGCTGCCCCTCGACTTCGAGCCACTTCTCATAGTGACTCTCGCTCTGGGGCAAGTGGCACTCGTACAGGATTATGTGGTGGACGTGTTCTATGTGTTCGATGATGGGCACATACTGAAGAAGCAGTGATAATGAATATAAATATTGATGAGGAGTAGGATGAAATAATGGTAATGTCAATAATAATAAAAGAACAATAATGATAAGTAAGAAAGTGTGTTTTAGATAATGTTTTGTACTTTCTATATAACATTACGTTATAAATTCGTGAAGAAGTATCTCAACTTCGTGAAAACTATTTTGACTAGAATAGTAACACACAACATGAATAAGGGCTTTCAGAATAGGACGAAATCGAATAATTGCATTATGTATATTGCTTTATTAAAGTACTGGAAGTTTCCTTAGAGAACTGTACTTCCCTTACCCCGATCATGTGTGTCTTGCGCTCGAGAGGAGGTGCCTTGAACATCTGGCACCAATATACAGTGTCTACTTCACCTGACACGCTTAACTGTGAAAGCGATAAGGAAGTTGCTGTGATATAGTGCTAAAGTTGTATTTTCATGAGCTTTTTGTATTCACATTGTGCTCTCTCACACACACACACACACACACAAACTGTAAACCTGTTGTTAATTTGAACCAGCCTCAGTTTACTGAACCATTGATTTTTATGAAAATTATGTATTTATCTATTCAAATACACCAAACGTACGAAAAGAAATAATATCTACACTGCCAAAAAATCCCCAACATTACGGCACTTAACTTCCACAGACCACATACCAATTTATCATTGTACGATTTTATGATTGTAAACTACTACAAAATAATAATAACAATAAAATAAAATAGCTACGTTATTCATGCGGACTTCCCAGGTGAAGACGTCATCGCCGAAGGTCGGGAGATCGAACTGGGGCTCCTGCAGGAAGATGCTCTTGGTCCCTCGGTGGTCGTGCTTCGTCATCGCGTACTCGGTCACGGGGTCGTCGTAAGAGTAAGCCCAGATCAGTCGCATGGTGTCGCTCTGGAAAGAAAAATAGGCGGTTCGTGCTTAATGAGGAAGGTTGTCGTCATGTGTTGATCTGGTTGCTGGTTGCAGTACTAGTATGTATCTCTCTCTCTCTCTCTCTCTCTCTCTCTCTCTCTCTCTCTCTCTCTCTCTCTCTCTCTCTCTCTCTCTCTCTCTCTCTCTCTTTTGCATATAGTTCATGTTTTCTTTTGTTTTAGAAGATAACTTTTTTTTTTCTTTCTTTATATAGCTGATACTTTTTATAATGCATTATAAAGATATTGTCATATTGTATTCTCTTCATTATCCTTTTTCATTTGAGTTTATCACTCAGTCCTATTTGATATTTCTTTACTGGAATTAAATACCACTTTACACAGTCCATTCTTTACAACCCCTTCATGGCATTATCAACTCCTTACAAATAACAATCTTTCCTAATTAGGTGCAACAAATGTAGAAAAGGAATGAATGAGATTGAAAATCTTCACAATACAAGAGATGTTGTACACCGGTTTCGATTACATCCTCGTCAGAAATACATGAAATTCGTTTTTTTTCTTTTCTTTTTTTTGACGAAGATGTGATCGAATACATCTTGTGTATTCTTAAGATATCAATTCTCCTTAATACATTTTCTACATTTTTTTATACCATTACAAAGAACAATCCTTCGTAACCACTTACTGTTATTTGAAAATCGTGTTCCTTGTCGCACGTGTTCCAGGGCCTCGCGAACCTTAGCACGGTGTGTGTGTCGTTCTCGTAGCCTCCGAGAATCTCCACGTCTTGTGAATCATCAATAAGAGGAATCATCATACCAGTGGCGTAACGGTCCTATAAGGGAGATTGAGTCAGTATAAGGGAAAGCAACTACACGATACAGCATATGCATCTGTACACCATACATATCCACCAGATTAGTTATGCATCAAACAATAGTATCCATAATACCATATTACATGATTTGCTGACTGACCAGTCCACATAGCCAATGCGTAACAGCATACTGCTTATACTGATGGTAAATTATATATATATATATATATATATATATATATATATATATATATATATATATATATATATATATATATATATATATATATATATATATATTTATATGTCATATATATATATATATATA
>NC_051393.1:53704616-53712116 GCF_015228065.2 Penaeus monodon | reverse complement strand
CTATCAACAAGGAGGTTTTCTATGCTCCTCTCAAACCTTTTTGAGGTCAAAGAAGATTGCTAACATGTTATGCCACTGTGCAAAGGAATTCTGAATAGCAGTCCCCATCATCACAAATGCATCTGTGGTTGATCTAAATTTTCTAAACCCATATTGATATAGTGTCAGCACGTTTTCGTTCTTAAAAAGCCATGTCAACCTGAAGCTTACCCTTTCCTGCATCAGCTTGCAGATGCAGCTGGTGAGAGAAATTGGTCTGTAATTTCCTGGTATGGGAGCATCCTTACCATGTTAGGGATAGGAATGATTATAGGTTCTTTCCATGTGGATGGCACTGTGCCCTTCCTAAAGATCCTATCGAATAGGTCCAACAGTAACTTTCGGGAGCTCTCAGATAAATGAGATATCATTTAGTATGGAATATCATCACTCCCTGGGGCAGTCTAATGGCAGTCTTGCAAAGCAGAATTAATCTCCTTGCGCAAAAATGGCAAGTTGTATGGAAGTTCTGCTGCAGTCCTATTGAAGACTGACATTGCTCGTTGCTCCTGTTTAGCCCAAATTGCCATCATTTGCAGCAGCATTTTTGTTCGTGAGGATTATGCCATTAATCTTCAGAGCATGTGGTGACATGGATATGCTTTTTCCAGCGAACTTATGCACCTTCACTGGAAATCATTCATAGATTCCTGCACTATGGCAGTTGATCTAAAATTATTCTAGTCTGCATATTCAAGTTGCATCTCTGTACTCCATTGGCTGGAATACCATTCACCCTCAAAAGTACTGGAAAGTGATCACTTCCATATGTCTTCCATGACCTGCCAAGTGAAATCTAACTGTGAACCAGGTGAACCAACTGACAGGTTAATATTGGAAATTGTTCCAGTTTGAATTTGGAAATGTGTGGGTGTATCACTGTTCAGTAAAAGTTCCTCTACTCTTGACAACAGGGACCTTGAGGGCTGCACAAAGTGTCTCAGCAGAGGTAATGCCTACCACTGAAATCTCCATAGAGTAGAAATGGATAAGGTAACTGCCCAGGTAGATATTCCAAATCATCTATGTTGAAATTATGTAGAGGAAGGTAGATGGATGCAACAGTATAAGTCATGTCAAGCCTATTCTCAAGCCTTCACTTGCAGTGTCATATATATATATGTGTATATACATATAAGGGTGGTATGTATATATATGATATATAAAGTTAAAATAGAGATAATATATATATAAAAATAAAAATATATATATATAAAAATATATAGTAGATAAAATATAAAATATAGATATATAAAAGATATATATAAATAATTAAGAATGATATCTAGAGTAAGTATATTTTAGAAAAAATAATTAGGATAAGATATTAATAATTAAAAAATATATATATATATATTTTAAGATAGAATATATATATAATAGATATAGGATATTAAAAAGATAAGATATAATATATCATAATTAATATATATATAATATATATATTATATATATAAGATATTAGATATATATTGATATAGGTATATATAATAATAATATAATATATATATATATATGATATATATATAGATATAATAATATATATATATATATATATTATATATATATTTAGATGATGATATAAAATTTTTATATATATTATATATTATATATATATATTTTATATTATAAAATATGTATAATATATTATTATTAATATATATAGGATGTATATATTATATAGTATATTTAAAATAGATTTTATATATATATATATATATATATGATGATTTATTATATATATAATATAATATATATAATAATATAATATAATATAATAATATATATATATAGTAATATATAATATAAAAAAAATATAAAAATTTAATAAAAATTAAAAATTATAATGATATAATAAAAAAATAAAAAATATATATATATATAATTAATATTTTAATTAATAAAATATAAAAATATATATCAAATTTAAAAATATAAAATAATAATATATAATATTAAAATAATTAAAAATATATATATAAATATATATATATATAATTAAATTATATATATATATATAATATATATATATTTTAATATTATATATAATAAATATTAATATATATTATAATATATAAATAAATTAATAAAAAATATTGTAATGTATTAAAACAAAATATTATATAATATATATATATATTATTATATAAATATATATAAAAAAAATTATATATATTATATATATACATATATATATAATATATAATATAATATATATATATATATAATATAAAATTAAATATATATCTCTTCTTCTTTTAACGGTAGGTTCATGTCTGACCCGCCGTGGTCAACATATAGAAATTTGCATTTTTTCATTGTGATGCCTTGGAGGAATAGGGGTAGGGCCCCCATTCCCTTTCCACGGAGAGTGCGGGGGTTTCCCTTTTAGGAATTATTCTCTATTTACCGGGCTTTGGGGCCAGCACTTTACTTAGGGTGGCTTGGCCCCCAGTGGGTAGGAGGCAATCGAGGTGAAGTTTCCCTTTCCCAAGGGAAACCGGCCCGGTCGTGATTCGAACCCCCCGAAATTTAGATTGCCGTCGGGCAGGGCTTGAGTCCGACGCTCTAACCATTCGGCCACCCCGGCCTTAACATATATTCATTTACAAAATATATATATAATAATAAAAAAATAATATAGAAAAAATATAAAAATATATATAATATAACATTATATAAATAATAATAAAATATATAATATATATAAATATTATATGTTAAAATATAAAATACAAAGTTAATACATACATTAAATAATATAATAATATTAAAATTTTAAAAATAAAAGGCGTAATTTTAACTATATATATAATAAAAAATATATTTAAATATAAATATAATATATATATATTATAATTTTTATATATACAACACATACATATATAATATAATATAATATTATATATTAAATAATTTTATATAAAAAAATTTTTATAAATATAGTATAGACAGAACCTACCGTTAAAAGAGAAGAATACAACACAAACAACATTAAAAATATAATAATATTTAAAAAAATATAGAAAAGATAATGATAATATATATATATATAAGAAATAATTTTAAAAAATATATATATATAAAATAATATAGAATATAAAGATAATATATGTATAAGGAAAAATGGGGTAGAATATATATATATAATATTATATAAATTGTATAGGATAATATAAAATATAAAATATAGAATTAAAAAAATAAATTTTAAGAAAAGATATATAATTAAAAATATATAGAAAATAATATATAAAAAAAATAGATTTAATAAATAACAAAATTATAAATAATATTATATATAAGAGAAATAAAGAATAGAGATATAATATAATATAGACTAAATTAAATTTTAAAATAAATATTTTAAATTAAAAAAAAATATAAATAAAAGATAATAATTTTATAGGTAATATATATATATATATATATATAGATAATAAATTTTAAAATAAAAATTTAAAAATAAAAATCTAATATATAAAAAGAAAAAATATTTATAAAGGAATATATAAAGGAAATAATTTTATAGAAAATATTATGGGTTTATTAATATAAAAAAAATAAAAAAAAATATATATATAAATATATAATATAGTAATAAAATAAAGATAATATTAGGAAATTTAAATGAAAATATATATATATATATAATATATAATATATATAAGTATAATATAATATATATAAAGATATATATTATATATTTTATATAGTATAATATAATTAAATTATATATAATGAATATATATAAAATTTGTATATATATAATTAGATATAATAATAATATATAATATATATATATATATTATATATAAGTAATAATAAAAATAAAATATTAAAATAAATTTATATATTTTTTTTTAAAAAAATATATATATATAAATTTTAATTATATAAAAAATATATATATTATAAATTTTTAAAATATATATATATATATAAATTATTTTATTATTATTTAAATAATTTTAAAATATAATATATATAATATATATAATATTTTTATAATATTTTATTTACATAAAAAAAATAATAAATATAATAATTATATATATATAATATTATTATATTTATAATAAAAATATATATATTATATATATATTAAATTTTTATATTTAAAACTAATTTAAAATATTATATATATATATATATATATTAAAAATATTAAAAATAAAAATTATATTATTTAAGATATAATAATAATATATATAAATTATAATTTTTTTATTATATATATTTATTATATTAAATTTTATTTTTTTTTTAAAAAAAATATTAAAAAATAATATATATATATATTATCATATATAAAATTTTAAATATTATATATAAGATATAAATATATATTTAAGATATATAATATATATATATTTAAATATATATATTATATTATATATATATACATTATTATTACTAAATTATATATAGATATATAATAATTTTAAAAATATATATATTTATATAATATTATATAAATAATATATTTATATAAATTATATATATATTATATATATATATATATTTTTTTTATTATATTATATATATATATATTATATATATATATATATATATACTTTTTGATAAAATTAAAAAATTTTTAAAATAAATTTTATTATTTTTTTTTTTGATATGTATTTATATATTTAAAATAAGAAAAAATTTATAAAATATTATATTTAAAATTTTATTAATTTTATAATTAAATTATATTTAAAAATTTAAATTTTGTAAGTATATTAATAATTATTTTATAAAATAATTTTAAATTTTATAAATTATTATTAATAATTTAAATTTTTTTAATTAAATAATTTAATTAACTAAAGTATTAAAAATTTAAAAATTAATGTTTTTTAAATAAAGGGGGTTTTTTATTTTTTTAAATTTTATAACAATTATAATATAATTTATTTTTATTTTTAAATTAAAATATTAAAAGGTTTTTTGTTTTAAAAAGAAATTATAATTATTGGGAAATTTAAATTTTATTTTTTAAAATTTAAAAATTTTTTAATTTTTAAAAATTTTTCCCCAAATTTTTTTTTAAAAACCCCCAAAATTTAAAAAAAAAAAAAAAACGAAGGGGGGGGGGGAAAAAAAAAAAAAAAAAAAAAACTTTTTTTAAACAAAAGGGGGGGGGGGCCCAAATTTCCCCAAGAAATTTTGAAAAGGAAAACTCCCCAAAAAAGGGAAAAATTTAAAAAATTTTAAAAGGGAGCGGGTTTCACGTTTCACCCCCCCCCCCCCCCCCCCCCTTTTACCCCATAAAAAAAAAGAAAAAAAAAACCCAAAAAAAAAAAAACTTTTGGGGGCAGATATATATATATATATATATATATATATATATATATATATATATATATAATATATATATATAATATATATATAATATATATTTATATATATATATATGTAGTAGTATATTATGTGTGTGTGTGTGTGTGTGTGTGTGTGTGTGTGTGTATACACACATGTATACACAGAGATAGATATAAGTATCTCTCTATTCATCTTTCCATCTGTCTATCGATCTATATGTGTGTATATGTATATATATACATATATAGACATGTATACATATATATGCATATATATATATGTCTATATATGTAATTCAATGCGGTATCCGGCTGTGATCAAGCTGGCTACAAGTTGTCTGTCGGCCCCTATGGCTCGGGAGCTATTCCAGCAGCGAGTAAAGCCTGCTTCTCCTGGACTTTGTTAGGTCCCAGAGAATGAGGATCTCTCCCTCGACCACATTCTTGTTAGCATGTGATGGAGGGTCCTCCTGAACCGTTGAGTTTACCAGAGTGCCTAGTTCTGTGCACTTACCATAGGCTGGCAGTGGCTACCCTACAGGTCCACTTCAAAACTCCTCTTCCCTCCAGTGGCCACTTTAAAGTGTTTTGCTTGGACAGACTATGGGAAGAGAAGTGTGCCAGTGGGTTCACCATAGCAGTCTCTGCTCGATTCACTGAACTTGATAACCTGATGGACCCTGTTACTCTGTGGGAGTTCGGCGAGCTGCCCAAGCCATGACCTCCTGGGCCGTCACACGGGGCTCCTCCACCAAGGATTGTCTCGCAAAGAGATAACCTGATGCGAAGGGTCATCAACAGGGAAGCAAGCTAGGTGTCCAAATAGCCTGAGTTGGCAATCCTGGTTTATGCAAGTAACAGGTCCCATGACAGTCTCATGGTGCAGCCGTCGGTTGGACATGTGGTCCTGCCAAATGTACCCCATGACCCGGCGAAGAGACTTGTTACAAAAGGCATCAAGATGAGACTCCAAGATACTAGGTAGCGTTCACGTTTCACTACCATAGAGCAAAACTGGCAGTATGAAGATCTTAAAGACATGCAGCTTGGTCCTTCTGCATAGGCACTGAATTCTTCAAATGCTCTTATTGATGGAGTTCATGTCTCCAGTTGCCAGACCAATCCGTCTACTGACTTCTTGGTCTGACAGCCCAGAGATATGGACTACATTGTCAAGGCATGCAAAGCTCTTAGACGTCAACATCCTCACTGCAAGCATGGATCGACTGAACGGGTTCCCCTAACAGGCCCCCAAATCCTGAATCTTGGTCTTGGTTCAGGAAACCAAGGGCTTCGCCTCATTGCTAAATGCACCAGTGACTCCAAGGACTCAACATTATCGGCAAAATCAAGGTCTGAGACCTTGATATTGCTCAGTGTTGCTCCACACTGAGTTTGGCTAGTAGCTCTGCCCATTATCCAGTCCATACAGGCGTTGAAAAGTGTTGGTGCAAAGACACAGCCTAGCCTCATCCCTGAATTACAAGGAAGAAGGTAGACAGGCCCCCACAACCCTTTACTACTCTTTCAGTACTGGTATATAGGCTTGCTATTAGGCCAATAATCTGTACTGGAATTCTCTTGAGTCTCAGAATTTCCCATAGTGATACCCCCTAACGGAAGCCGCCTTGCCGCGGTGGGGGGGCTTGAGGTCCCAATGATCTGGTGAGCCGGACCAGAGGGCTACCCATACTGGAGGGGTCACCAGTGAGGGATGAAACAAAATGGCTTCCTGGTGCACCAAGGCCTAAGAGAGGGGATGGTGACGAGATCTGTCGCGAGAATTAGAAATGGGTTGAGCGCCTTCCTGGAAACTCCACGAGGGACCTTCGTGGCTGGAAGCGAAGGGTGGATGCGGCCATGCGCCCCCGTCGGCGTTAGCCCCTTGATGATGATGATAATATATAATAGTATATATATTTGTATGTATATGCATATATATGTGTATATATATATATATATATATATATATATATATATATATATATATATATATATATATATATATATATATATATATATATATATATGATATTAGTTTTATTTGTGTTATTGTGTGTATGTATAGTATATATAGTATATATATATATTTATATATTATATATATATATTATATAGTATTATATATATGTATATATAA
>NC_051393.1:53697116-53699616 GCF_015228065.2 Penaeus monodon | reverse complement strand
ATTTTGCCCATGGAAATATAATCTGCATGCTCATTTTCCAAAACACCTGATAAAAATAGAAGAATGAATAAAAGAGATCTTATGGGAAGAAAGGGTATTTGGAAATTCGGCTCATGGGTCATAAAGTCATCTCTCAGACATATATTAGTCAATACAAAAACTAAATAAATGTAAGGCTCTACACACATATTCAAGTATTGTTTGTCAATCGGCCTGGTAGTCAATCCCCCCGGTAAAAGGGAAAGAAGCCTCTCAGTGATTTCACATTAATTGTTGACTAGACCAAGTTCTCAGTTGTTGAATTAACTGAAATTTTAATTTTGTAGCATATTTAAGCATTCGGCAAAAATTAAGTTAACCACTTTAATTTAAAGGTCATGAAAATATAAAGATTTCAATTTTGGTAAAAGTTTAAAAATTCACTAATAATGCGCTAAGGTTGGACGATCATTTTTCTTTTCTTTTTGTTGGGTTTGCAATGATATTTTGGAGGCTATCCAAGCAAATACTGTCTTAACTCGTTTTCACACTTTGGGCGTTGGTAGGGGTGTTGCTTTGGCCGTTATCCAAGTTAAAAAAAAAGGGTTTAATTAAAATTTCAGTGTGTTGTGCTTGGGCTAGTTTTCGGTACGATTTATATGAATTTGAATCATAATGGACCGTGTTGATATTCCAAATTCTAGACATGTAAATTTCAGTCTTTCGCAAAATTTCCTGTAAATTTAACTCGATACACAAAAGCCTATGCGGACATTAAAACCTAACTGATTATTTAAGTGAGATTTGAAGTAAAGTGATTTATGTTTGGGTGTATATTCGCTGGGAACGGGGCGCTGGGAAGGAGTTGGAGACTGTTTTTTTTTCTTTTATTTTTATTATTTTCAAATATTTTACCCCCAAGAATATCTCTTAAGATCGTTAGATAATATTGGGATTGTAGGTTGCGTTGGCCTTAATTAAAAAAAAAGCTAATTTTACATTATGATGTGTATGTATGTATATGTTTTTATATTTGGATTATAATGAATTTTGAATATAATGATGTTCATTCTTAAATATTAGAATAAATTTAATTATACTTTCGCAAAATTTCTGTATACATCTTTAACCTATACAGAAATATGCATGAGACATAGCAAACCTCACTTCATTACTAATTTAAAGTAACGACAGATAGGACAACAGAAGATAAGAAGTTACTATATATATATATATTATATATTATATATATATATATATATATATATAATATATTATATACATCATATATATATATGAGATATAATAGATATATAATAGTATATATAGATATAGATATAGATATAATATATATAAAATATGCAATATGTACATTATATGCATACATTTTAATAATTATGAAGAAAAATATAAAAAGAACTTTAAATTTTATCCTATATATTATTATGCTTTGTTATTTCCTTTATGCTTAATCACTATATCTGATCTCTAATTTTACAATACAATACAAAAAATCATATGCAATTACCAACTACCAGCACAAAAACAACAAAACCAAACTGTATGTATATATATATATATATATATATATATATATATATATATATATATAATATATATATATATATTATATATTATATATATATATATATAATATATATATATATATATATATATATATATTATACATAAAATACACATACATATATACATTCTTCCAATTCTGACGAAGCATAAAAGATTTAATATCTGTCTCATTCATTATTTTATCTTTTTATGCCAAGATCCCTTAGCCTATCATTTGATCTCTGGTTTTCATTCATTTAAATATGTTATTATTGGTATTCAGGTGACAAGAATTAAAACATTATTAATAAGTTTCCCTATAATATTAAAAATATCTATAATATATTTATAAAATTTAAAGTTATAATTATTATTTATTTATTTATTTTTACTTTTTTATTTTATATTTCAAAAAATATCTCTTTTATTATTCAACTTCTTATGCAAAAAAAGGGTCCCTTTGCATATGCCATTTGTTCTATTTGAACACTGTCATTCTCGGATCGTGGTACAAGCAATTAATGTAATTTACCTAATTCCCTATAGTTGCCATATTAGTACAATTAAATTAATTATATTAATGATTTTTTTTGCTTGTATTTCCAGTCTTTTTATATTGAAAATTATTTTTATCATCACCTAGGTCACTACGCATTCATAGAGTGGCCTTTGCCGCTCGCAGCGAGTGAAATTTGCCTCTGAGAAAATTTCGAACTTAAGTTCGTAATATATATTTTACCAGCCAATAATTCAATAATTTAAATTTTTAGCTGGTTTTTCAGCTTTTAATTAAACTGTTGAATTGCATCATAACAGAAAAAATTCTTTTTACAACCTCGCAGACTATTTAAATCTGTTTTTTCTATGAACTTATCTCTGTAAAAAAATATTATGTTACACACCACACACAAACCATACACACAACACACGAACACACACACAGAAATTCTATATA
>NC_051393.1:53692116-53694616 GCF_015228065.2 Penaeus monodon | reverse complement strand
TATCTTTATTAAAGTTTGAAATAATCAGTACTGTGACATTTAAATTTAAATTGAATTTTGTTTGTAGACTATGTATTGGTGCCAGATGGTCTAGGCACCTCCTCGCGAGCGCAAGACAAACGTCATCGGGGTAAGGAAAGTACAGTTCTTAAAGAATATTTCAGTAATAAAACAATATAGAATATGTAAGTATTCAATATTTGTCGTTATCTGAAGCCGTGATTTTATGTTGTTTATTACTATTGTAATCAAGATTTTTTCACTAATTTACAAGAATACTCTGGCCGAATTTATATAATTATGTTAATTAGAACGTGAAGTAGACGCCCTTTTATTTTATGAGCATTTTTATTGTTATTGTTATAATTATATTATTATCATAGTTATTAGTATTAACATTACCATCATTATTATTTTCAGCCTCCTCTTTATCCTTATTATTTATTATCTTTATCACTGCCTCTTCAGTATGTGCCCACCATCGAAAGGGTCCATCACATACGAGTGAATGCCACGTGCCCGAGAGCGAGAGGCACTATGAGAAGTGGCTCGAGGTCGCGGGGCAGCAGCGCTTCACGCCCAACATGTCCTTGCCTTGGGCCAACTGCAGGAGCCCCATTATAGCCTGGGCTGTGGGGAGCGAGGGTGAGTTGAGCAGGATCTGTTTGGTGATTTTACACGTGAATTTTGGCATGATCGTTGTCAGAAAGAAAAATAAACAAATAAATAGATAAAACAAATAAATAAACAAAAACTTCAACATTCAAAACCCGCGTTCGAATACCTCGCCCCCAGTGAATGGTAACCTCGGCCATTCCTTGCACACATCATTATCATTATCATTATCATTACATGCCCTCCCCCCTCAGGCGAAATCACGCCCGACCACGTGGGCTTCCCTCTGCGAGAAGAACACGGGGGCGCCACGTACTTCATGATGGAGATGCATTACGATAATCCCAACTTCCGCCAAGGTGAGTTCGTTGATGGGGTTTCTTTGGTAATGCATATATAAATAAATTAGAATTAAAAAGGGAAATTGGGTTATTTTGTCGTGGAAACTGTTGATGACTAAGAGTATAGGTGGATTTTTTTTGTGTGTGGTGTTTTCTGTTTTTGGTAGATATATAGGTATACAGACACAGTATACAGTGTGTGTGTGTGTGTGTGTGTGTGTGTGTGTGTGTGTGTGTGTGTGTGTGTGTGTGTGTGTGTGTGTGTGTGTGTGTGTGTGTGTGCTTTCTCTCTTTGGTAGATAGATAGGTACACGCACATAGAGAGAGAGAGAGAGTCGTGGACAGCTCCGGCCTCTGCATCTTCCTGACGGAGAACCTGAGGGAATACGACGCCGGGTTCCTCGTCCTGGGCCACGCCGTCGAATCCACGCACATCATCCCGCCGGAGAGGAAGTGGAAGAGCGTCAGCCACTGCGACGGCGGATGCATCACTCAGGTAATTGACTCACGGGTGAAGGATGCTGTCTGGGTTACCTCTTTACGTAGAAGAAAAGTTTGAGGTGTAGTATTTTTATTATTTTTATAATTATTATTATAATTGTCATTATTATTATTATTATTATTATTATTATTATTATTATTATTTTACTGATTATATTTCAGCCTTGTTAATATTACAGTTATTGTACTGTTTAGACTTTAAGACGATAACAAAATCGTTATTGTCATTATCATCATCATTATCATCATTGACATCATCAATATCACCATCGACCTTAACATCACCATCACCAACATTACAATAACCATCTACTCCATCATCACCAACATCATAGCTATGAACATCATTACAGCATCCGCATTACCCTCTTCCCTAAAATGTTGTATTTTTTTTTACTTAGTAATTACAAGTAACCGGTTATCGCCATTACGTGTAAAGAGGTGTATTTATAAATGAATTTACTCTGCACGAAGACGGCTAAATGGCCCATTAGTTTGTAGTAATTAGTATCACTTTTAATCTGAAACTGAAATAAGAAGCTTTGATAAGCATGTTCCCTGTGACGCTACATACATTTCTTATTTTTTATAGATCAAACCTGTGTCAATATATATATATATATATATATATATATATATATATATATATATATATATATATATATATATATATATATGTATATGTATATATATATTTATTTGTTTATTATTTATTATTTATTTATTTATTTATATATATATATATAATATATATATTATTATATATATATATATATATATATATATATACAAAAAATATATAGAACAAGAAATTAATTCAAAGAAATTGAATAAAGTAATCGGAACAAATTAATGAAAAATATCAAAATTAAACAATTTATAGTGAATGAATTGTATCCTTTAAACAAGCATTTGAAATTATAACCAGTTAAATATATCAAGTAATTAGTAAACGATTAAATTGAAACACTTAAATTATGAAATGTGTAAACAGAACACTAGCTACTGAAATAGATAAAATAAAGACTTATTAACCGATGATC
>NC_051393.1:53669616-53674616 GCF_015228065.2 Penaeus monodon | reverse complement strand
CACGTAAAGAGATAACCCAGACAGCATCCTTCACCCGTGAGTCAATTACCTGAGTGATGCATCCGCCGTCGCAGTGGCTGACGCTCTTCCACTTCCTCTCCGGCGGGATGATGTGCGTGGATTCGACGGCGTGGCCCAGGACGAGGAACCCGGCGTCGTATTCCCTCAGGTTCTCCGTCAGGAAGATGCGGAGGCCGGAGCTGTCCACGACGCCTGAGGGGAGAGAGAGAGGGCTGCGTGTGTTTTGCTTTTAAAGACATACACACGCGCGCTAACACACACGCACACGTACTCATGAGCGTGTACACACATAGTGGCACACTAACACACGCACAGTCTCTCTCTCTCTCTCTCTCTCTCTCTCTCTCTCTCTCTCTCTCTCTCTCTCTCTCTCTCTCACACACACACACACACACACACACACACACACACACACACACATACAAAAAAAAAATACTCATCGTCAGTTTCCACGACAAAATAAACATAATAATCCCTTTTTAATTCTAATTTATTTATATATGCATTACCAAAGAAACCCCATCAACGAACTCACCTTGGCGGAAGTTGGGATTATCGTAATGCATCTCCATCATGAAGTACGTGGCGCCCCCGTGTTCTTCTCGCAGAGGGAAGCCCACGTGGTCGGGCGTGATTTCGCCTGAGGATAAAGGGCATGCAATGATAATAAAGATAATAATGATAGCAATAATAATAATAATAATAATGATAATAATAATAATAATAATAATAATAATAATAATGATAATATTTGTTATTATTATAATCATTATTATTATTATTATTATTATTATTATTATAATAGTAATATAATAATAACAATTAGTAGGATGATAATAATGAAGTAGTAGTAATAGCAATGATAATAATTATCTAGTTTTATTTCATTCATTACGTTGGTTATTCTTGTGGCGGTTTCATTTTGCTTCTGAATTACCCCGAGTGAAAGGAATGTCCGGGGTTACCATCCGCTGGCACTGCGGAATTCGAACGCTGATCAGCAAGATTGCTATACGAGAACGCTACCACTGCACCACCACATCACAGAGCACAGGACAGTGTGATTTCGAGTTTTGATTTTTATCAAATTTATCAATGAAGTTTTTATCAATTTATTTATTTTTCCTTCTGAACACGATCACACCAAACTTCACGTGCAAAATCACCAAACAGAAATCCCGCTCAACTCACCCTCGCTCCCCACTGCCCAGGCTATAATGGGGCTCCTGCAGTTGGCCCAAGACAAGGGCATGTTGGGCGTGAAGCACTGCTGCCCCTCGACCTCCAGCCACTTCTCGTAGTGCTTCTCGCTCTCGGGCACGTGGCACTCATACAGGAGCATGTGGTGGACGTGTTCTATATGTTCGATGATTGGCACATACTGAAGAAATAGTGATAATGATGATAAATTAATGAGGAGGAGGAAAATAATGATAATACTAATGTAATAACAACAATAGCCATGATAACAACAATGATTACAACAATAACAATAACATGATAAGTGAAAAGGCGTGTTGCAGTAAATTATTTGTACTTCGCGTTCTACATAACACAATGTTAAAAAATTCGGGAAAGAGTTTTCTAGTAAATTAGTGATTTTTCTTTATTAGAATAGTAATGGACAGCATAAAATCATGGCTTTCAGAATAAAACAAACAAAAAAAATGCTTATATATTGAATTTTGATTTAATACTGTACAAAAACTTTCCTTTGAGATCTGTACTTTACTTACCCCGATGACGTGTGTCTTGCGTTCGAGAGGAGGTGCCTTGAACATCTGGCACCAGTATAAAGTGTCTACTTCACCTGATACGCTTACCTGAGAGTGATAGGATAAATGTGATTTGCGGGTAAAGCTGTCTTTTGTTGTCTGTGTAATCTCTCTCTCTCTTTCTCTTTCTCTTTCTCTTTCTCTTTCTCTTTCTCTTTCTCTTTCTCTTTCTCATTCTCTCTCTCCCATACACAGAAACTGTAAACCTGTTATTAATAATTATGAGCCAACCTCAATTGCCTTAACCATTGTTTTGTATGAATATATATCCGTACCTATCTTTCTACATATTTATCTTTCCAAATTATTCCAAATAGAGAGAAAATCTGATGTTACACCAGAACTTACACCACAAATGAATTTGCCATTATAAACTACCACAAAAAAACCTACATTATTCATGCGGACTTCCCAGGTGAAGACGTCATCGCCGAAGGTCGGGAGATCGAACTGGGGCTCCTGCAGGAAGATGCTCTTGGTCCCTCGGTGGTCGTGCTTCGTCATAGCGTACTCGGTCACGGGGTCGTCGTAAGAGTAAGCCCAGATCACTCGTATGGTGTCACTCTGAAAAAAAAAGGATTGGATAGGTCATACTTAGTAAAGAAGTGGGTCGTCTTGTGCTTTGTCTGGTGTCACTCTGGTTCGGTACTGGGCGTGTGTACAAGGATGGGAGAGATGAATGAATAGTCACAGTAATTACAATGTGTTTCATGTTCAAGGTGATGTGAAGATGTGAACGTCCGTTGCCGCTATTGTCGAGGGAAAAGAAGCGGCTGAGAGTTAAGGTGGCTCCTCTCTCAGACGTGGGAAGACCTGGTAACGGTACAATCATTTGGGCCGCAGCGATGGTCACCATTTCCAGGGAGTAACCACAACCATCTCCAGCAGACTTCAACCCTCAGTAGTAATGGTCACTCCGGTCGATGAGCATATAATGGTATTGAGAGTGAAGCTTACATTTGGCTTCATGTCTCTTATTGCTGTATATGCTCCTATTGATGTTTGTAAACTTCACGTGAAAGAGATGTTTTACACCAAACTTGCATCTGTGAAAGACAGCTGTCCTCATCAATATATCTGAATTGTTTTGGATGGCTTCAATGGGGTAGCTGGCTGTGAACAAGCTGACTATGAGATGTCTGTCAGTCCTCATGGCTTGGGAGGTATTGCCATCAGCTGTAAGGTCCTGGAAGTTGTAGATTTCTGGCTCTTGGTACCAGGGCTCTGACCCACATTGTTGGCCTTGGTACAGTGATGCAGGTAAAGGGGCCAAGGAGATTGACCCCATCCTCGTTAGTTGTGGCTACCCTCCGAGTCCACTTCAAAACTCCAATGATCACCCTAGGGTGTTTCATGTAGACAAATTGAGAGAGAGTGTGTGCCCAGGGGTTTGCTGAGGCTATCTCTTGTCCTTTTGCAGCACTCAGAGACCTGATGAATCCTGTACTGCTGTAGGACACCTTAAGCTATGAAACGTTTGATGCAGCTCAAGAATCAATCGGTAAACGCCCAATACGCCCACTTCCATTGTTTTGCAGGAGACAGTGGAAGGCCACAGATGCTTGTTGTGCAGCTCACGTGACAGGGGATCGTGACTTGTTGTGCAGGGCTAGGCCTCTGCTAAGAAGAGACAAAATGCAGCTTATCAGGAATCTTGCAGAGGAAGGTCGAAGGTCATTTCTTAGTAAATGACCTCCGCCCTGCCTATCAAGCCATGAGAATGCCGAACTCGCAGGTGACTGCAGCCCACTTAGTAAGTGACCAGATAGTCTCAGATCCTGTTTGGTTGAAATGGACTGGATCCAGCTAGTGTCGACATTCCTTTGCCGGACCCATCCATCAGCGAGTTAGGGGGTGATCTCCAAGCTGAAGAGTGATAAAGCAGGGAGTATCTGTGGCATCCCAGCTGAATTGTTAAAGACTGGTGGAGAACCTATGGTGAGGGGCTTGCAAGCTGTCCTGTCTGCCATCTGGACGACAGGTACCATTTCCCTTCACCTACTGAGGGATGCGGCCATCCCTCTCTGGAAGGGGATAGCAATCTGGATTCACTCCTGGTAAGACCACAATTGATCATATCCTGGCACCTCTGGGCATTGTAGATCAACGTCGTGAGTTCGGGAGTAGGCTGCTTCTATCTTACAGATGCAGAAGGCTTTTGATATGGTGCATCGCAAATCACTTTGGAAGATTCCAACAAGAATTATTGAATTCATAAAAAGCCTGGTACTGAAAGTGCTGTAAAGTGTAGCGGGGGCCTGTAGAGCTTCTTTCATGTTAGGCAAGGTTGTGCTCTTGCACTAACACCTTTCAACACTTGCATGGTCTGGATACTGGGCAGAGGCATGGTCCAAATTCTTTTTGGAGGAACTCTGGGCAAGGATACCGGTCTTGACTTTGCTGGCGATGTTGCTATTCGATATGAGTCTTTGAAATCCTGGTGGTGGCTTCAAAGACATTTAGCAATGAAGCGAAGCCCCTGAGTCTAGAGGTCTCCTAGACCAAGACCAAGATCCAAGACTTTGGGAGCCTGCTAAGAGAGCCCTTTCAATCAGAACGTTCTTGCAGGGAGGACATTGAGGTCACAGAGGGAGGTTACATACCTTGGTAGTGTAGTTTACTGAGTCTGGGATGTCAGACCAGGAAGTCAGTAGTTGGAATGGCCTGGCAGCAGGGGTCATAAAATTTCTCAGTAAGAGCATTTTGAGATACCAGTACCTGTGTAGAAGGACCAAGCTACGTGTATTCAAGACCTTGATACCTACTTGGAATCTCATACTGATGCTTTCTGTAACAGGTCCTTGCGCTGGATCATGGCAGAACACGCGTCCAACACTGTGAGACTGGTACAGAACCTGTTTCTTGCTATATGGGCACCTGGTTCGTTTACTACAGGATGATCCTGCCCACCAGTTTGTCTTTGCTCGAGATAACCCTGGTTGGAGGAAGCCTGTGTGACGACCTAGTGAGTCATGACTAGGGCAGATTGATCAAACCTGTCGTGAAGAGACCCTGCCTGGTGGTTTGCCATGAGAGAACTTCGTAGGTGGAAACGAAGGGTTGATGCAGTTATACGCCCCTATCGACGCTAGCTCCCCAATGAATGAATGAATGAATTACAATAACTAATGTAACCGTATGCAGATAATTGTAATGTATTATACGGAGTACATTGACTTCCGATGCAGAGACTTGGACTATTCA
>NC_051393.1:53627116-53629616 GCF_015228065.2 Penaeus monodon | reverse complement strand
TGACAAGAAATGACTCTGGAAATAAATATCAAGATTAGCACTAATCACAGTATATAGACACGATATAATATGTATGTGACAAGAAATTACTCAAGATTAGCACTGGTACACAATTCGTGGGTGCAGATAATTGGAGGTTGGTGTGAGCAGTCGAGGTCGGTAGACCAAGTGTGTCTTTGCTACCGTCTTTATATCTCGGGTCGGCTCGCTAGGCGGGGCGATGACCCGTCTTACAGGAAAATAGGTGTGGCTGATCCAAGTGTCAGCTTAGGTCGCTATCTCCTGATTGGCTGCCTGCGAATCGTCGCAATTCATAAGTCCGCCCCTTTGATCGGCCTCTGAGGGTGATTTTCCTATGATGCGGAAATGACCAGATTCTCCAGAAAGTTCAAAGTCGCAGGTACTGCCCGGGACGCGTCTTTGTCCGACCCCTGGGTGATATGCGAAACTCGGTAATAAAGAAGGTCACATGAGTGTATTGTAACTTGATCATATTTTCTCAGGTCAGACGTTTGCGTTGTTAAACTCTAAATATAAATATTTTCATATACATATATATATATATATATACATATATATATATATATATATATATATATATATATATATATATATATATATATATATATATATATATATATATATATATATATATATATATAACTGCCATGACAGGTCAGTGGATAGATCACTGGTCTCCGACCCTTGTGGTCTCGAGTTCAATTTCCCGCTACGGTAGCTGCAAAAAATGCCTGCGCTCCAACTAATGGCTTGAGACTGATCTCACGGCAAGAAAACGACTTATCATCTTGAAAAATCACACGCAGGTGTCGTAGGGGAAGTCGCCGCCATGGCATAAGTGGTAGCGCGCTGAACCGCGGTTGATTAAGAAGGGCGTCCAGTCAGGTAAGGGTGGTACTGCCAATTGATCTCTCTAAATAATGAATTAGGAGAGGCCTAGATGAACAAACAAACATGTGTGTGTGTGTGTTTATATATGTATATCTGTGTTTCTATCTGTCTATCTATGTATCTGTATATATACATACATTCATACATTTATGTATATAGATACATACATATATATATATATATATTATATATATATATATATATATAATATATATATATATATATATATATATTTATTTTTGTGTGTTTGTGGTGTGTGTGTGTGTGTGTGTGTGTGTGTGTGTACATATAAATATATATATATATATATATATATATATATATATATATATATATATATATATATATATATATATATTATATATATTTATATATATATATATATATATTATATATATATATATATATATATATATATATATACCACATATATATTTGTGTGTGTATGTGTTTGTATTTACATATGTATATCTCTGTTTCTATCTATTTATATATTTATCTATACACACAAACACACGCACGCACACACACACACACACACACACACACACACACACACACACACACACACACACACACACACACCACACACACACGCAGACACACACACATATGTATATATATGTATATATATATATATATATATATATATATATATATATATATTAGATAGATAGATAGAATAGATATCTATATATATATATTATAATATATATATATATATAAATATATATATATATATATATATATATATATATATATATATATACATTTGTGTGTATGTGGTGTGTGTGTGTATGTGTGTATGCATGTACATATATTTATATATGTAAGTATATATACATATATATGTATACAGATAAAGAGATACAAAAAAGTTGATAGATACGTGTGTGTGTCTGAGAGAGAGTACGTGCTTCTGTACGTGTAGATATTCTATATAAAATCAGTCCTCCATCCACCATCGACGTCCGCTGTTATCAACTGCCACTTAAGCTACACTGATGATCCTCTGTTTCATTAGTCTAATATGCCATTAGTCTGTCTGTGCAACATTCATATTCCAAAATCTGAGCTGACAATCTGCTTATCAAAAAGCAAAGAAATAATCCTCTTGGATCTTTCATTTCCTTTTAGAATGAATCTCAATTTCCTCGTAAAAGTGGGAGTAGGTCTTTTTTTTTCTTTTTTTTTAATCAAGGCCTCATTTCCCTTGTCATATCTGATGCCCATATCTAGCCATGTGTCAGTTGGCGTTCTGGAGCTCTCCTGCTTTGGATGATATTTGGCATCTAAATTTTTAGTAAGTGTTGGTGTGATGTTAAGGTTTTTCTCTTTTTCGATTTTTTAAATCTCTCTCTCTCTCTCTCTCTCTCTCTCTCTATCTATCTATCTATCTCTCTCTCTCCTCTCTCTCTCTCTCTCTCTCTCTCTCTCTCTCTCTCTTCTCTCTCTCTCTCTCTCTCTCTCTCTCTCTCTCTCTCTCTCTCTCTCTCTCTCTCTCTCATCTACTATCTCATCTCTACTCTTCTCTCTTATATATATATAATATATATATATATATATATATATATATATATATATATAT
>NC_051393.1:53610692-53613192 GCF_015228065.2 Penaeus monodon | reverse complement strand
TAATATATATAATATACGCAAGTGTCGTAGGGGAAGACACCGCCGTGGCACAAACCGCGGCTGATTCAGGAAGGGCATCCAATCAGCAAGGTGGCACTGCCATATAACCTCCCATAGTGAATTGAGAGAGCCTATGTCCTGAGTGGAATGAATGGCTGTTGAAAAAAATAATAAAAAAAAAAAAATAAATAAAAAATATATTTTAATTATAAAATATAAAATATAATAATTATAATATATATTTTTATATAATATTATATATTTTATAAAATAACATTTATAAAATCAATATACATTATGTAATATACTTAATTATTATATATATATATATATATATATTATTTAAGTAAAAGTTACACACCACACACAAATGAATTTCTATATAAGCACTCCCAATACTTTAATAAAAAAAAAATAGAGATGTAAACAAAAGCCACACATATATAACCCAACCACCCCATATTTAAAAGAATCAGTACAAAGGCAAGTGCACAGAGGCCCCGTTGGCCATCCACCCCACGAGGGGGATTTCTTGCCCGGGGGGACTAATGATCCACTCGGGGGCATAATTAGGAAAGCGTTCCAGTAGCACGGGTCGTCTGCCTGTGTTATTTTAGGTTTCATTTTTTTCGCCTCGTGCGGTTCTTTATTTTTTCACTTTTCTTTTTCTTTTTCTCTCTCTATTTCTTTGTGTCTGTCTGTCTGTCACTGTATGTTTCTGTCTGTCGTCTCTTTTCTTTCTTTTGTTGTCTGTCTGTCGTCTGTTGTCCTCTCTCTCTCCTCTCTCTCTCTCCCCTTCTCTCTTCCTTTTCTCCCTCTCTCTCTCTCTCTCTCCCCTCCTCTCTCTTTTATATATTATATATATATATATATATATATATATATATATTATATTATTATTAGTATTTTTAATTTATAATATAATATTATTATATATATATATATTTTTATAATTTTATTATATTATGTATAACCCCTCTCTGTTTTCCCCAAACCCCCCCTCTCTCCTTTTCTCTCACCTTTTCAATCTCCCCTTCTTTCCTTCTCGTTTACATTTTCGTTGGGTTTATACAAGCGCCCGGACTTTGTTAGCAATATTCGAATTACCATATATAAAATTAAACCCCGTGTTTCCAATTGTTCTGTTTGCTTGTGCAATATACCGCTTTTTTCAGTCTCCTGAACCCCTTTTGGCAAATTTTCTGATTTCTTTTCCCCTGCTTTTGTTTGAATCAAATTTTGTAGTTTTTTTCCGTGTATGTAATTAAAAAAAAACCCAAAAAAAGAAAAAAAAATACAAATAAGAAATATATAAAAATTTTAAAATATATAATATTTAAATTATTATATATATATATAATATTATATAATATTATATTTTTTATAACAAAAAAAAAAAATAAATTTTAAAATATACTATACTTTTAGTAAAAGAAAATTTTATATTATAATAATAATATAATATATAAATAAATATATAAATAGTTAAATATTAAAAATTTTATAAAAATAATATATAAATTTTAAATATATTTTGGGGGTGTTGTTTTGTGGGTTGTGTTGTGTGTGTGGTGTGTGGGGGCATATAATAATATATATATAAAAAATAATAAATATATAATATATATATATATATATTATGTATATGTAAATATACATAAATTTTAATATAATATAAATATATATATATTATAAATAAATAGAGAGAGAGAGAGAGAGAGAGAGAGAAGAGGAGAGAGAGAGAGAGAGGAGACGAAACGATAAATAATAGATAGATGTAGACTTAAACAACAAATTAGAGATAATGTATATAGAAAACAGATAGAATTTTGTATATAAATTGTGTTAAAATTTTAAAAAAATAATATAAAATATTAAAATATATATTAATATATTAAAAAAAATGGGATATATAATAAATAATATAAAATATATAATTAAATAATATAAAAATATATATATAATATAATTTTAAAATATTATATATTATATTAAAATATATATAAAAAATATATATATATATAGGTTTTATATATTTTTAAAATATAATATATTATATATATAGAAAAAATTTTTATATATATATATAATAAATATATTAATATATATATATTTTAAAATAATATTTATATTATATAATATATTTATATATAATATATTATATATAAGAAAATATAATATAATTATATATTGATATTAAAATTTATTTTATTTAACATAATTATATATTTTCTATTTATTTGGGAAATTTTAATAATAATTCAATGTTTATTATCTTACATTTTCATATTTATAAAAAAAAATATTATTTATTTTTACAAGATATCTTACTTTTATATTGTAATTATTTTAAAACATTCAATTTTTTATTCTATTTTTTTTTTTTTTTACTTTTTTCTAGTGAAAAAAAAAATTTTAAACCTCTTTTTTTTTTTTTTTTTTTTATCAAATTAA
Source organism: Penaeus monodon (assembly GCF_015228065.2). NCBI lineage: Eukaryota > Metazoa > Arthropoda > Malacostraca > Decapoda > Penaeidae > Penaeus > Penaeus monodon. The sequence goes on along the minus strand of NC_051393.1, from coordinate 53,610,738 downwards.
TTAATCTTTTTTATTTAGAGCGTAATTAAACGTTGTTTTTTTTTTT
>NC_051393.1:53609574-53610592 GCF_015228065.2 Penaeus monodon | reverse complement strand
AAATATATATGTAATATTTATATATATATATATATATATAATATATATATTATTATAATATATATAAAAGTATATATACTTATGTATTTTGATAAAAAATGTGTATATATATATAATATATATTATAATATATAATAATATATATATAATTATATATATATATTATGTATATATATTTTTATTTATTTTTTTTTTTTATTTTTTTTTTTTCAAAGCCATTCATTCCACTGAGGCATGGGCCCTCTCTCAATTCACTACTGAAGGTTATATGGCAGTCCCAAACCCTTCCCTGATTGGGTGCCCTTCCTGAAAAACCCCGCGGTTTGTGCACGGCGGTGATTTCCCCCTACAACTTGCGTATATAATATATATAAATATATTTTAATAAATTAATATATAATAATATTTAAAAAAATAATAATTTTAATAAAAAAAAAAAAAAATATATATTATAATAATATTAAATAAATATAAATTATATAAGATCATTATAATATATAAAAAAATAAAAAATTAATATATATATGAAATATATAATAAATATATAATATAAAAAATACATATTTTATAAAATATTTTTTTAATATTATATAAAATTATAAAAATTTTATTTTTTTTTTTTTTTTTTTTTTTTTTTTTTAAATTTTTGAATTATATGCATATAAATTTTTGATATATAAATATATATTTTTTTTCTTTTAATTTTAACGGTATATAAAAATAAAAAAAAATATTTTAATTCAAATATAAATATATATGAATATTAATAGTTTATAAAAAAAAAAAAAAAAAAAAAAAAAAAAAATTTTAATATATATATATAATATATATATTAATATATATAAAATTTATTTTATTTTATTATTATATATATATATATATATTCATATATTATATATATATATTAATATATTTTAAAATATATATATTATATATATGCATAATATATATAAAATTATAATATATTTTTTTTATTTAAAATTTTTATATAAAATATATATTTTATTAATATTATAAT
>NC_051393.1:53591045-53593545 GCF_015228065.2 Penaeus monodon | reverse complement strand
TTTTGAACTAAACTTTTCGCTTAATGTGTAATGGTCTTAAGAACACGTGTGTATGTGCAGTAACTTTCTGATGATGTATGTACTGTTTAATTAAGAAAAGTAAGTAGTAAGAATATTATCCCAGTAAATAAGAGGAATATAATAAAAGTAAAAAAACTTATTAATACTTTTCCTTTTCCTTTAATGAGAAAGAGATATCCTTTTATCTCGTTGAGATTTCTACATCATCACAATTGATTTATTTTCCATTACGAAGTTTTTTTTCTTCCGTTCTCTCTTTTCCATTACTGAACGACAGAACTGAAGGGAAAAAAGCCATTCATGTTGGGTGTGAATATGACATAGGATCCCCATTATGTGGGAAATGATGGTAATGAGATAGGAATGCTGAAAATTAAAGTTCCTAATGAAAAAAAAAAAGTTAATACCATTACTATTCACTACATAATGTTCGTGGCAGTAGAATTAATGGTAATAGAAGATGCTAATCCTAATAATAATAATGATGGTAATACTAGATAATTATGATAATGATGATGATGATGACAATAATTATGATAATAATAATAAAAAATATTATTATTGTATTATATTATATATTATATATAATAATAATAATAATAAATAATATAAATAATAATTATATTTATATTATTATATATATTATATAATAATAATATAATAAAAAGTAATAATATAATAATGATGATAATGATAATAATAATGATGATAATAATAATGATGATGATGATAATAATAACAATGATGATGATGATGATGATGATGATGATGATGATAATGATAATAATAATAATAATAATAATAATAATAATAATAATAATAATAATAATAATAACAATCACAGCAGAAACAATAAGAACAATATTGATGATAACAATAATAACAACAATTACGGTTATAATGACAACTAATAACTACTAATAACAATTATGATGATGGTAGAAATGTCAGCAACAACATTATCGAGAATGACAATAACAAGCAAAAACAACACCAACCATCATATACAATAGTAAACAAGAATCCACATTGAAAATCACTCTAAAGAACAAACACATTTCTGGTGATAAAATGTAAACACAAAAGCCATTAAGTAAAATTTACTGCTACAGCATAGGTCTAACGTTGAAAAATATTTCCTTTGCATCGTTTGCTTACTGAAAGTAGTGTCTGGCTGATATTAATGTATTTTTCGTGTTGTTTATCTGTTATTGTTCATATTATTATTATATTGTTGTTGTTTTTTTTCATTATTATTATTACCATCATATGGTCTTTCTCTGTTCTTAGGCTTCTTTCCTTCTGTCTATCAATTCTTCCTTCTATCTATCGATCTTCTATCATTGCAGTCTTCAAGCGATCTCCCTAATTTTTATCGCAAAGTATTTCGTAGCTAGTAAAGTCCCCTTGTTAATATATTTTATATTTGATATGTCATGTATTTTGTTGTTTGCATTTCATCCGAGTCGCTGCTCGTGTTAAAGGGGCTTCAGTGCATCAAGGTATTTCTATTACTCCATGTTCTATAAAGCTTTCTAGTTACATACTGACATTATATATATATATATATATATATATATATATATATATATATATATATATATATATATATATATATATATATATATATATGTATATATATATATATATATATATATATATATATATATATATATATTATATATATATATATGTATGTATGTATGTATTGTTATGATAACTGATAACAAAATGATTAATTGATCAGATATTTAATTTATTTAATCAATCTCTTCCTTGCTTCATCTCTTAGCTTCTCCTTCGACCCCCATCCCTCCCATCCTATTTCTCTTTATCTTCCTATCTAAATGTATCCACCATTCTCCCCCCCCCTTTCCCTTTCCCTTCCTCGCTCTGACGACCTTCCATGGCGATTTATACGTGGAGACTATTTCTTAGTGAGCTGCAGCCGATACCACTAATGCGAACTCGAGCTGATGAAATGTAAATTTGTTTAATTGGCCATTACCGTAAGATGAATATACTGCGGTAAACACTCACGTACAGATGCCACCGCGAATTCGCTTTGGAGTGTCAGAACTCGGGTGGACAGAAAGGTAATATGGACGTCGACATGGGTAGTTGATTATATGTATCCGTATTTATGCATGTATGTTTACGCGCGCACACAAACACGCGCGCGTAAATAAATAAATAAATATACACACACACACACACACATATATATATATATATATATATATACATATATATATATATATATATATATATATATATATATATATATATAATATATATATATATAATATGTATATATGTATGTATGTATGTATGTAATATATCATACTATAATTCATATAATATAGATATATAAATGTATTATTATTAATATATATATTTATAATATAAGTTATATAGATATTACATTAGCATATCATCAATATATATACTATGTTATATATATTTCGATTAAATATAT
>NC_051393.1:53573545-53576045 GCF_015228065.2 Penaeus monodon | reverse complement strand
GCAGAAATTCTCGCTTACCGTTTTTCCTGTTTCTTCTTTGTGATTCCCCCTCTCTTTCCTTCCCATTCCCTCTTTCGCTCTGCTCTTTCCAATTCCCTCTCTCCTTTCTTCTCCCACTTTCTCTTTCGCTTCCTCTCTCTCTCTCTCTCCTCCTTTTTGGTACCTCTTTCCTCCTCTCACTCTCCTTCCCAATCTCTCTCTCATTCCCTCTTTCTTGATCTCTCTCTCTCTCTCTCTCTCTCTCTCTCTCTCTCTCTCTCTCTCTCTCTCTCTCTCTTCTCTTACTCTCTCTCTCTCTCTCTCTCTCTCTCTCTCTCTCTCTCTCTCTCTCTCTCTATCTCTCCTTCCTTCCCTCTCTCTCCTTCCCTCTCTCTCCTTCCATCTCTCTCCTTCCCTCTCTCTTCTTCCTTTTCTCTCTCTCCCATCTTTCTCCTCCTCTTCTCCCTGTCTCGAAATCCCGCGAGGCTGAGAAGACGGTCTGCGGTTCGTGATTCTCGAGACTCAGCGTCGGGGGGAGGGGGGAGGATTTCCTTTGATCCTCATCCGAGTCCTCCGGCGACGCGGCCGACACATATATTACTATATATATTATATAGAATATATAATCAATAATATATTATAATATATATTATCATATATATGAGTATATATATATATATATATATATAGTGTATATATAAATGCATGTATATATATATATATATATATATATATTATATTATATAATCATATATATATATATATATATATATATATATATATATATTATAATATATATATATATATATATATAATATATATATAATATATATTATAAATATATATATATATATATATATATATATATATATATATATATATATATCTATATATATGTATATATATATATATATATATGTGTGTGTGTGTGTGTGTGTGTGTGTGTGTGTGTATGTGTGTTGTGTGTGTGTGTGTGTATATGTGTGTGTGTGTGTTTAGAGAGAGAGAAAGAGAGATATGTACACACAAACATACATATACACACACACACACACACGCGCGCTCCTACAAACATACAATTGTCTGTGGATATGTGTGTGTGTGTGTGCATGAGTCTACATGTGAGTGTGAAATTCTTGTTGTAGGAATCTGCTAATTGAAATGCCACGAGGCTGATTAATCGACGGGAACGTTTTGATATCAGCTGTTAATCATTCCATTCTCTCGTGTAGTCTCTCATAGAGAAACATATTTAGAATATCAATGTTGATGTTGTTGTCATTATGCGTTCGTGTTGTTATTATTATCATAATGATCATTGTTATTGTTGCTATTGTTATCTTTGTCCTTAATATTAGTAGTATTACTAGTATAAGTAGTTTCATTATCCTTATTATCATTATTATTGTTATTATTGTTATTATTATTATCATTATGATTTTTATTATTATTATTATCATTACTATTATTATTATTATTATTATCATTATTATTATTATCATCATCATCATTATTATTATTATTATTATCATTTTAATAATCACTGATATTATCAATAATGTTAACATCATTACTACTATTATCAGTACTTCTTTCTTCTTTTAACGGTAGGTTCATGTCTGAGCCGCCGTGGTCACAGCATGATACTTAATTGCAGTTTTCATGTTGTGATGCTCTTGGAGTGAGTACGTGGTAGGGTCCCCAGTTCCTTTCCACGGAGAGTGCCGGTGTTACCTTTTTTTTCTTTTTTTATCAGTAGCATTAGTATAAATATAGTGTTATCATCCAAATGAGATCACAGATTACGTGACAATGTACACCAATTTCCAAATTTCCAAATTCTATGATTATACTAATCAGTTCTCAGGGTATCCATGTGCATTGGATTCATAATCGCTAATTTGTGATTTTTCTTTTGCAACTTTTCTTTTTATCATGTTCCTCATTTCATTATTTTTTCTGCCATTTATTTAATCTAAATATGATTTTATTCATTTCTTGTTTACAGTAACGCGCCTCTTTTTTTTTTTCCTTTGCGTATCTGTCTTACATCGTTTATCATAATTTTCTCACTCCTCGTCCCCCTATTCAGCCACTTATCTCTATCTCTTCAAATGCTTAACACTCTCTACCCCCAAATCCTCACAGACATTTAAGTAGAGGAAATTCTGAATCTGATTTATGCCGCAACTTCCTTCCAACTTCCCTCCAGCTGTTCGAAATACCACTGTAAAAGGAGGGTCTCAGTTGCCTGTGTTAGTTTCTCGTTTTAGAGAGAGTTGGGTGGGGGGTGAGAGGGAGGGAGGGAGGACTGGAGGCAAGGAGGGAGGGAGAGGGAGGGAGGGAGGACTGGAGGGAAGGAAGGAAGGAGAGGGAGGGAGGGAGGACTGGAGGCAAGGAGGGAGGGAGAGGGAGGGAGGGAGGGGGAGAGAGAGAGAGAGATGGAGGGAGAGAGATCGGGCGAGCGGGCAAGTAAGAGAGAGAGAGAGACTTACAGACAGACTTACAAACAGGCAGACAA
>NC_051393.1:53556045-53558545 GCF_015228065.2 Penaeus monodon | reverse complement strand
AACCAGTTGTCCCCCGACAAAAAACAAAAGAGGACTTTAAAACCCATTTATCTGAAAATTTTAAAAACATTTCAAGGGGTAAAAGCCCAAAAAGACAGTGTGAAAACAGACTACTACGCCATTCCCAGTGTCTGTAAGGGGAAAGGACAAAACCCGATCTGTTTTTTAAGACTCTGTGTTTTCCCTGACAATTTTTAAAGTATTTAAAACAGAAAAAAAGTACAAAGCGCATCAAATTTTTGAAAAGGGAACGCCGCCCAGCATTCCCATTGACCAGATCGCATAATGTCCAAAAAATTTAGAGCTTTATAAATCCCTAAACCTCTCCCGGCCCTTTTGAGGAAATTAAATCCCTAGTTGAGGGGAAAACCCCATAGACATTTTTTGCAAAATTTGAAACAGGGCTCCCCCAGGAAATGGACGAAATTTAATTAATTTTCCCCAAATTTTAAAGTTTATAGATGTGATGCGGGGCGGGAGGAGGAGAAAGTATATATTTAGGGATCCCCTGAAGTAAAAACGGGTATCTGCTACGCTTTAGCAATACGGTTTGTAGAAGATGTCGGGGTTCCGTACAAAGCAACATGTTTCCTTCTTTTTTTATTGGCGCTTCTAAGGGGCCCCCCCAGCTCCCTCTGAATCTTTTGAATACATTAAAAAGGGGGTTTAGAAAAATGTTTTAAAAAAAAGGGAAACCCCCTTTTCATCTTAGGCGACCTGAATGATGATTTAAAAAAAATTCTAATGCTAATTTGGGCCCAAAGATGATTAAGAAAAAAAAAAATTGAAAAAAATAATGATGCCAAACGAATTACAAAAAACCCCTTTTTCTCTGTTGGTTTTAAATAATAACAAAAAAACCGGGACATCATTTTTCACTTCGATTGCACCCCCGGGTATTTTTTTTTGGGGCCCCTTTAACTTATCCCCGGGATGACTTTTAAATATAAAAAAAACAAAGCAACCACCAGTAATAAAACTTTTCGCGTTTCCCAAACCACTATAACCCTCAATTTTTCTCGAGCTTTTCTTTTCTAAAAAAAGGGACTCTATCAAAAAATTTCACTGACGAAATGTAAACGACCAAGAACTATCCCCTTTTTCAGAAGTTATTAAAAAAACAGGATTTATGCCTGGGTCCCTTTTTAAACACAAAACCCTCAAACGTCCTCCTGCTCCATGGATAAATGACGAAATTTTAGAAGCCTTCGCGTGAAACAATGCCCCCAAGCCCTTAAAAATAACAGAAAAGAGGCCCCCCCTTTTAGGAGAATTTTAAAGGGCAAAAAAAAAAAAGTAAATTCTAATTCAACTTTCAAAAAGAAAATTTTTTCCGAAATAAAACACAGAAAATAAGGACAACTCAAAAAAAAAAATGGAAAAATTTTTAAAAAACTAGTGCCTTTCAAAAGCCCCCTCACTAATGTTGATAAAGGGCCCAAAAAAGAACCGACCATTTTTAAGACTTTTTTTTAAAAAAGGAAAACAACTTATTAGCAAAAAATTTCTTCTAAATTACAACAAAAAAATAGATGGGGAAGGCTTACAAATATTTTTTTTTAGGGCCACAACCGGGGAAAATAGAAACAATAAACTTAGTAATAAAAAATCTTCGCGAAAAAAAATGCTGTAAGCAGACGGGCATTGGGGTTTGCCTTTATTTAGAGATAGTCCCACCGCAACTGAAAATTATCGACGGTCATTTTAAAAACCTCTTGTTTAAATGGTGTTTTTTCCCTCGCTTTGGAAAAAAGGTATAGTAACACCAATTTTTTAAATCGGGGGGTATAGACGATGGGCCCAAAAATTTAAACGCCCTATTACTATACTCCCTATCCCTTTTTCCAAAATTCTTGAAAAAAATAAAAAACAAATAAATGAAGGGGTTTCCTGGAGGTCAATGAATTATTATCTAAAAACAACATGGTTTTAGAAATAGGGTTTTCTACTGGAAAACAAACTTAATTTCAAATTACCCGATTAAATTTATTTAAAAACATAGAACAAAAAATCAGGTAAAAAATTTTCCCCCCATTATGCGACCTTTCTAAGGCTTTTGATATGTCAACCATGATATTCTCCTTAACAAAAATTAAATAAAAAACATAAAAATTTTATACCTTTTGGTTTAAAAGTTATTTTAAATACAAGGACCCAACGGGGAAGAATCAATAATGATTTTGTCCAAACAAAACAAAAGTACCTTTTTTGGGGGTTTCCCCAAGGGGTCTATTTTAGGTCCCATCCTATTTTCAATTTTCAAAATGATTTATCAACAATAGGCCCCCTAATGTTTTTTTTGCAGTACCCCCGATGATTTACAGTTTTTTCTTCATAGTGATCATAAACAACCTAAACCCCGTTTAAAAAGAAACACTCAAAACCTTTTCACAAGAAAAAATTATATTTTTACCCCAAATGGCCCTTTAAAAAAAAAAACCCCCATAAAAACCCCAATGTATATTCCCTAGGTTTGTCGGCAGAACAAAAGCTAGAAAAT
>NC_051393.1:53538020-53540520 GCF_015228065.2 Penaeus monodon | reverse complement strand
ATTGTTTTCTATCGCGACTGGCTCTCTGATGTCGTCATTTATCCATGGAGCAGGAGGACTTTTTGACGGTTCGTGTTACGTAGGGACCGTGCATCAATGCTGCTTTTAATAACTTCTGTAAGGATAGTTACTTGGTCGTTTACATTATCTGTCAGTGAAATATTTGATAGAGTACTTTCTTTAGACAAGAAAAAGCTCGCAGAAGATTGAGGGTTATAGTGTTTGAAATCGCGAAAAGTTTTTTACTGGTTCGCTTTGTTTTCTTTATATTTAACGTCATCGTGATAAGTTCATGGTCAGCAACATGAACACGGGATGACATCGAAGTGAATAATGATGTCTGGTCTGTTAGTTATTATTAAACCCCAACAGAGAAGAGGTGTTTTCTGAAATTTCGTGTAGGCTTATCTTTATTTGTTCAAATTTATTTTCTTAATCATCTTAGCCAACTTGGGCATTAGATTTTGTTAAAAATCATCATTCAGGTCGCCAAAGATGAAAAGCGGTTTCTGTTTTAAAAGACATTTCTCTAAACACCTTTTCAATGTATTCAAAAGATTCAGAGGTAGCATGGGGGTGCCTATAGACAGCCCCAATAATAAAGAAGGAAGCATGTTGCTTTGTACGGTAACCCAGACATCTTCTACAGCAGTATTGCAAAACTGCTGTAGCAGATATCCTGTTTGACTTCAGGGTATCCCGTACATATATACATACTCCTCCTCCTCGCCCTGCATCACACCCTATAAACTTTAAAATTTGGAATATTAATGAAATTACGTCCATTTCCTGGTGGAGCCATGTTTCACTTATGCATAAAATGTCTATGGTTCTCTCCTCAACTAGCATTTTAATTTCCTTCAAAATGTCCGAGGAGAGTTTGAGCATTTATATGCTCTATTTTTAGGACATTATGCGATCTGGTCACTGGTAATGCTGACGGCGTTGCCTTGTCAAACATTCTGATCGCGCTTGTACTTGTTTCTGTTTAAGAATACTTTAACATTGTCAGGGAAAGCCCTCAGAGTCTATAAACAGATCGGGCTTTATGTCCTTTCCCCTTACAGACACTGTGAAGCTGGCGTAGTAGTCATTTCATCACTGTCTTATGGGCTTTCACACTTGAAATGTTTCAAACTTTCAGATAAATGTTTTCAAAGTCCCTTCGTTTGTGTTGGGTGACAAACTGGTTATGTAGAGGTAGACTGTGTTTGGGCGATCTGCCCCCCTTCAAAAAAAGGCTTTGGTGTTTGGTTTTCTCTGTCTTTTTTCCTCTGGTTTCTTGATATTACTTTGGTGTAACCGTCTTCATCAACATCTTGTGTAGACTTCGTTCGTTCTGCATAGTTGTTAATGATGACTGGTGACACTGCTGGAGGAGGGGGGGCAGTGCCCGGGAGGGCGGTAGCCCTTCCACCTGCTGCTGAGCTGTTCCTCCCCGTGGCGGGTGGGTCGAGTGGTTCAATTGCTTGTTATTCTTGTTGTTCTGTTTTTTTTCTAAAGCTCCGTTTGGGGTTACTTGTGTAGAAGCTTCAAACCTTGGTCTTCTTTGGCGTGTTGGTTTTGGGTCTGACGGCGGGAGGGTTTTTAGTTGACTTGGGGGAGGCGGGGAGTCTGTGTGGGCCGGGGTCTTCTGGCAGGAGCGCCGGTTGAGGGCACGTGGATGGCTCAGCAGATTGAAGGTCGGCGAGTCAGCAAGGGCGTGAGCAGCTGGCTGGCCGCGGGCAGCGAGAGAGGGGAGGAGGGTTTTGGGGGGGAAGGATTGCCGGTCGTGGGGTGGGCATGGAGGGTGTGGATGAGGGGTTTGGGGTGGAGGTAGGGGGTGTTGTGACTGGGGGAGGAGATGTAATAGGGAAGGTTTTTGTAGGTGGTCTGATCACGGGTGGGGTATGGGAGGTAGGGGGGTTCCTGTGTGACCGATATGTCCTCTGCTTGCTTTTGCTCTATAATTTTGTTAATGGACAATTGCGTTCGGAGACATTCCGATCAGCAAGTCAATTTTTTTTCTCGATCAAATTTTGATCAGTGAAGGAGGGCCCATTACAGGTCTGTGTTTCTTGGTCTGTACTCTTTTGGAAAAATTTAACAAAAGGAGTAGAAATACCTGATTTCTTAGGCGGGTGACCAATCTGTTGGGGAGTGTCCGTTGTAGTTGTTGGAAAAACTACGTTGATTATCGACACACTGATCAATCATTGTGTTTCACGATAACTTTTATTCATCCTTTTGGTGTCCCGTGTCATATTCCTGGGTTTTCTGGAGTCTGTTAAACTGATTACAATGTTATGGGGTGTTCGATTCAGCCGGCCTGTAATATTTTTTGATTTGATCGTAGATGACCGACCTTGCCCAAGACTTTTAGTAGCCACGAAACACAGAATTGTGTTCAGCACTATTGTTACACTGCCGAACTGATAGATTGCTTTTTTCAAACTGATTTCCACTGTTTGCACTGGTATCACTGCTGTTATTGCTAAGGAGCCCCTCACCCTGGGCCAGG
>NC_051393.1:53525130-53527630 GCF_015228065.2 Penaeus monodon | reverse complement strand
CCCTACATGTTTTTTTTAAAAAGTTTTTTAAATTTTTGCAAATGTTTCGATTACCCTTTTTTGTATTATGTTTTTTTCTTTTTCCCGGACTTCAAGTGCTAAAAGTAACAAAATGTACTTTTAAAAAGGGCAAAGTAAAAATTGACAAGAAAAAAAAAAAATCAAAAAAGTCAAAAACTGTATCTTAATGGAATGTTCAATCTCTTTCATTTCCTCATTTCTTTCCCTTTCGTCCCAATTTATAAAAAAAAAAAGAAAAAAAAAAAAGTAGTTAAAAAAAAAAAAAGAAACCGAAGGAGAGACAAAAAGTTAAAAAAAAAAGTAGAAAAAAAAAAGAAAAAGAAAAAAATAAAAGAGAGACAAAAAAAAGGTAGAAAAAGGTAAAAAAAAAAAAAATATAAAAAGAAAGGGGGAGAAAAAACATGAAGAAAAAATAGAAAAAAAAAAATGAGAGAGAAAAAAGTAAAAAAAGAAAAAGGTAGAAAAAAAAAAAAAAAAGAAATTAAAAAGACACCAAAAATAGGAAAGAAAGTTAAAAAAAAAATGAAAAAAAAGACAAAAAAAGTAGAAAAATGTAGATAGATATAGATTGGGGGGCAGATAGATATATACAAAAGAGCCCGGGGACAGAAAAATGAGAGAGAAAAGAGAGAGACAGGGGAAAGAGAGGAGAGAGAGAGGAAGAGATAAAAAAGATAGAAAATGAAAAGAGAGTAGAGAGAAGGAAAAAAAGAAAAACAAAAAAAGATAGACAGATTTATAAAAGATAGAGAGAACCCGAGAAGACACAAAGACAGGGGCAGAGACAGAGAAAAAAAGGGAAAAGAAGAGAGAGAGGAGAGGGGAGAGAAAAGAGAGAGAGAGAGAGAGGAGAGGGAGAGGGGGAGAGAGAGAGAGAAGAGAGAGGGGAGGGGAGAGAGAGAGAAGAGAGGAAAAGAAAAAAAGAAAAAAAAATTAAAAAAAAAAGAGAGAGAGAGAAAAGAGAGGAGAAAAGGGGAGAGGGGAGAGAGAGGGGAAAAGAGAGAGAGAGAGAGAAAAGACATCACCGAGGAAACAAGGGCCGAAGGGTAATGGATGGTTTCCCGAGCTTGGGCTTTCAGCTGAGATTTCCCTTCGCCTTTTTTTCTGCCAACCCCCCGGGTATTATCCCAACTTCCCCCCCTTGCTGGGGGGTGGGGGGGGTAGGGGGTGAGCTCAGGACAGTGGAGGATTTTGAGGAAGGAGGTGGGGGTTGGAGGGGGGGGGGAGGTGGAGTGGGGATAGGGTGGATGGGTATAGGGTGAGGGGTGGGGTGTGGGGTAGGGGGGGGTAGTGAGCCATGGGTTGTGGGATGGGACATAGGGGAAGAAAGGGACAGACGAGGGTAAAGACCGTCCCTCTCTCTTTTCCTTCCCCCCCTCCCCCTTACCCCGTCTCTCCCCCCCAACATGGCCCGCCCCCCCCCCCCGACACGACAATGCGAACTCTACGGAATTTCTCGCCGCGTTTCACTATATTTTTTGCCGTATGGGCGCTATATCCTTGGCGCACGTCGTCACGAGCGGAGCCCTGAGCAATATTACGATCGTCGACTGTCTGGAAACCCCGCAGTTCCACGCCTGTACGAGATGCTGGAGCGGCGTTGCGTGAAAGCGTGGAGGGGATATGGGGAGGGAGGGTAGGAGGGGGCGGGGCGAGAGGAGGGAAGGGAGGAGGAAGGGGAGAGGGGAAGGACAGAGGGAATGAAAACAAGGAAAGAGAAGAGGAAGAGGGAGGGTAGGGAGGAGAGAGGGGAAGGGGATGAGAGGGAAGCGGGGGGGGGGAAAGAGAGGGGAGGAGGAGGGCGATTAGACGGAGGGAAGGGTAGGGGAAAGGGAGAGAATAAAGGGAAGGGAATAGCGAGGCTGGGGGAAGGGGGATGAGGAGAAAGAAATTGAAGAAGTAATATAGGGGATGGAAAGGGGAGAGTGCTAAAGAAAGGAGAGAGAACAGTGACAGAAGAAAGAAGGGAGGTGGAGGAGAAAGGGGAGGAGGAAAGGGGGAAGAGGAGGAGGAGGAGGAGGAGGAGGAGGAGGAGGAGGAGGAGGAGGAGGAGGGGAGGAGGAGGAGGAGGAAGAAGAAGAAGAAGAAGAGGAGGAGGAGGAGTAGGAGTAGGAGAGGGGGTGGGGGTACGGCAGCGGCGGTTGAGTGCCAAAGTGTGCCTGGCTGCTTCATGAAGGGAATACCTTTACGGTCCTAAGGATGTGTTACGCTTTAGTGGGGCCATTTGTGGGACGAGAGACAGCGAAAAAATTCTCATCTGTCTAAGGCGCCCGGTTCCCCTTAGGGCGGGCGAGGACGAAAGAATGGGGCAGGAATGGCCTAAGAGGGAATGAAGAGGGATTAAAAGATATTAAGATGTAGAGAGTGAGAGGAGGAGAGGAGGAGAGGAGGAGAGGAGGAAGAGAGGAAGAACCACTTGTCCTTCAGCTCATCCATGTCCTCACTTTTAAGGAGAGATATGTACCTCAAAGAGACACAT
>NC_051393.1:53506191-53515030 GCF_015228065.2 Penaeus monodon | reverse complement strand
GTTATCAGATCTTATCTTATCATATCATTGTTATCATCATAAAACCATTGTCATCATTTATGAGCATAATTATTACTATTATCATAATCTATTGTTATTTTATATTCATTATTGATTATTATTATTATTATTCATTATTATTTTATTATATTATTATCATTATTAGTAGTAGTACTATTATTCTTTTTACTATTACCATTATTACTGTTACTATTACGATTATTATTTTTGTAATTATTATTATTGTCATTATTGTTATTACCATTGTTATTATTACTACTAGTAGTACCATTATCATTAATATCGTTTTTTGTTATTATCATTGATGTCATTCTTCATTACCATTATTATAATCATCACTGTCATTATCATTATAACAGTACATTATAGATTTAGTTAAATAATAAAAAGTAGTATTGAAATTAGATTTTATGTAAACATTATTGTTTTTCTTCAAAAAGAAATGTTAAACACCAGGAAATTGACAAGAGAGAAGTTTTTCCATCTCTCCTCTCTACCTCTTTTCCTCTCGTGACTCTTCTTCTCAATTAGAAGTTTTTCTCTCATCCTCTCTCTCTCTCTCTCTTCTCTCTCTCTTCCTCTCTCTTCTCTCCCCTCTTTCTCTCTCTCTTTCCCACTCTTTCTCTCTCACTCTCTCTCTCTCTGCTTCACTCTCTCTCTCTCTCTCTCTCTCTCTCTTTCTCTGCCTCGCGCTTTCCATCTCGCCCACTCGCTCTCTCGCCCCTCAAGCTCCTCGAATATTTACCTACATAAGTATGAATAAACACACACATGCGTGCACAAGTGAATCCACCTGTCATGGGTCCAAGATAAGCACTTTCCTTATAAATAGACCACCTCAAAATCAGTAGAGTTGTGACACATCATAATGGAAATCAGTGTCCATAGGACCCTAATTATTGACAGTTCTAATTTTGCCGTATTCATGAGGCTCAGTGTTAATGTCAGTCTTGTGTTTCCTGCTCAGTATCATGTCACATCGATTGTCAGCTGGAAATCCCGCTGACAGCAGAGAGCAAAGAAAGGAATGTTTACTTATTCCCAAGCGAGGACATGGAAATGAGGGTTTATTGCCACAATTTTGAATAATATATATATATATAAATATATATGCATCTGTATGTATATATATGTACACACACACACACACACACACACACACACACACACACACACACACCACATATTATATATATATATAAAATTATATATATATATATATATAATATATATATATATATATATATATATATATATATATATATATATATATAAAAAAAATGAAAAAAAAAAATAATAAAAAAAAAAATATATATATTATATATATATATATTATATATATATATATATATATATATATATATATATATATATATATTATATATATATATATATATATAACGTATATAGATATATATACTTATATAAAATACTTTAAAAAATTATGAAAATATCAATATATACAAAATACATGAACAATGATCACACAGTAACCATTACACAACCAAAAAAACAAACAACTGATAAAGAATAATTATAAATTGATAAAGAGATATTAATAATGAACAAAAAATAAACTTTTGTCTTAATTGAAATATGTAAAAGGCAGGAGAGATTAATGATAAAAGTGAATCAAATAATAATAATATTTGAATATATCCAAGTCAAGAAGAATGAAAATTTTTAATGAAAAAATAAAAAATAATAAAAGAAGCGGGTAAAATAATGATTTGATGGGAAATAGATAAAAAAATAATAGAATTTATAAAAAGATATAAAAAGAATAGAGATTATAGATAAATAAAAGACTGAAACGAATAAACAATATGAAATAGATAAAAAAATAGGGGAAAGGGAATAAAAAATAAATGAAATGAAAAATATATAAAAGAACGAAGACAAAAGGACAAGCGAAAAAAAACGAAGGAAAAAAAAAGAAAAAATCTAATTGACCACAACGTTCTAGTTACGAAAAATGTATAGAAAAGGAAGAAAAAGAAGTATAGGAGAAGAGAGAGAAAAAAAAGAGAAAGAGAAGCGAGAAGAGAAGAGAGAAGAAGAAGAGAAAGAGAAAAGAAGAGAGAAGAAGAGAAGAGAAAGAAAAGAGATGAAAGAAAAAGAAAAAGTTTAAAAATAAAAAGAGAAGAGAGAAGAAAAGAAAAGGAAGAGAAGGGGAAAGAGAAAAAAAGAAAAGAGAAGGAGAAGAGAGAGCGAAGAAGAGGAGTAGGAGGAGAGAAAGAGAAAGAAAGAGAGGCAAATATGGGCAAAGGGGAAGTATTGTTAATTAAAGAAAAAAATTAAATAAAATAAATAAAAATAGCAATAAAAACTCATGACCCAAATAAAATAACAACAAAAAGTAACAATAAAAACTCAGATTCCAAAACTCCGAAGAATAAAAAACAAATTAATAAGATAAAGGAACAGAAACCATAAGGAGAAAGTGAACAAAAAAAAACACAGAAAATCATGTAAGAAGAAAAGTGAACAAAAAAAAAACCACAAAAAATTATGTAAGAAGAAAGGTGGACAAAAAAAAAACACAAAAAAAAAAATCTGTTTATTTGTTCATCCATGTTCATGTGTTTAAATTTTTTCCCAATAAAAAAAATTAACTCTTTGGGGGAAATTTTTACCCACATATGGGAATCAAAAAAAATTGCAAAAAAATCTTTTTCCTACCCAAAAAAGGGAAGGGGAAAGGCAACATAGGGAAAAATGTTGAAAAAAAAAATACACTACTAATAATAATATAAAAAAAAAAAAAAAAAAAAAAAAAAAAAAAAAAAAAAAAATATATATATATATATATATATATATATATATATATATATATATATAAAACGAGGACCAATCTTGTGTCAGGCAAGAATACAAACTGTAGAAGGGCCTTTACCAAATTTATATTCATGAGAGGAAAAGAGAGAAGAGGGTAGGGAAAAGAGAGAAAATATGTACAGGGAAGGGCATAGAACGATAAAGAAAGAGAAAGAGAAAGTGAGAGAGAGAGAGAGAGAGAGAGGGGAGAGAGGGGAAAAAGGGGAAGGCGGGAGAGAGAAAAGAGAGGAAGAGAAGGAGAGAGAGGGGAAAATGGGAGGGAAAGGAGGAAAGAAGGGGAAGAGGGAGGGCAAGTAAGAGAGAACGAGAGAAGGAGAACGGGATATAGAGGGAATAAAGAAAGAGAATAAGAGGGAAAAGGAGCAAATGAAGAGTAGAATGAAAGAGGGATGTAGAGTAACACAAAGGATCGCGAGATAATGTGACTGATGGAAGAGTAATGACGAAAGAAGGCAGATAACGTGAGGAAGAGAGATTGATGTACACTTTAAACATACATACATACACATGCAAAAATTCACACAACAAAACACCCACACACCACAGTTTTTTGTGTGTTGTGTTTTTGTGTGTGTTCGGTTTTTGTGATGTATTGGGTGGTGAGTAATGGGGGTTTGTGTGTGTGTGTGTCTTTGAGGATGGTATTGATGAATGAAGTATTGAGTTGTGTGTGTGTGTGTGTGTGGGTGTGTGTGTGTGTGTGTGTCATTGATAAGTGAGTGATGAGGTGTGTGTGTGTGGTGTGTGTGTGTGCCTGTGTGCGTGTGTGTGTGCGTGTGTGTGAGTGAGTAAGTGAGTGAATGTGTGTATGTGTACGTGTCTGTGTGCGTATAAACTCACGCAGTCGAGAGGAGACTACACCGCCGCCCGCATATCATGGCACCCACGAAGCCCCGTCCTGATTTTTTAAAATAGCGAAAATCGAGCGAAAATCTGAATTTTTCTACTCAGCTTCAGAAGCGGAGGAAGGCAAAAGAGAGAGAGACAAGGACGGAATATTTTTAAATTTTTTTACAAAAAATCCATATGCAAAGCCCCTTTCTTACCTTTTTAGCAGCCGGCCTTTGGAAATAGTTATAGATTAAGAAAAGAGCAAAAAGGGGAAAAGAATTGGAGGGATACCGATAGCGGGTAAATCTATGAAATTTTGGGGTTTTTTTTGCGCCGGGGGAAGAGGGGAAAACCGCGGATTTGGAAAAGCAATTTGGGGGGGAAAACAATAAATAAAAAATTATGTTATAAAATATAATAAGGTGGGTGTGGTGTGTGGGGTTTTTGGGTGGTGTGTGGGGGTTGGGGGGGGGTTTTGGGTGTGTGGGGGGGGTTAAAAACAAAAATTAAAAACACAAACAACACACAAATAAAAAATAAAAAATAAAGAAAATATAATAAAATATAAAAAAATATAAGGATGGGGTTTTTGGGGTGTGGGGTGGGGGTGTGGTGGTGTGGTGTGTGTGGGGGGTGGGGTGTGGGGTGTAGATATAACATATACATATAAAATTAAGAAACACACACACACACACACAAATTAAATTTTAATAAATAATATAAAAAAATAAATAAATATTTAATATAAGGGGATGTATGATAAAATGTATATTATTATATATATCATATTATATATATAAAAATATAAATATTATAATATATATATTATAACATATAAACAGTATATTTTAAAATAATATAATATATATATATAATATATTATATATATAATAATATAAAAATATAGTAAATATAATATAAAATTTAGTAAAGTATTTATTTTTCAAATTTTTAAATAAAAACCAACACAAAAAAAACAACTAGATAAATAAAAAAAATAAGCAAAATACACACACACACCACACACACCACACAACACACAACACACACACACACACAAACACAAAAACCAAAATTATATTATATAATTATAATATATATATATATATTTTATTTTATGTGTGTGTGTGTGTTGTGTGTGTGTGTGTGTGTGTGTGTGGTGTGTGTTTGTGTGTGTGTGTGTGTGTATGTGGTGTGTGGTTGTGCGCCCCCGCGCGCCGGGGGTGGGGGTGTGTGGTGTGTTTTGGGTGTATCAAGGTTTTTTTTTGTCATTTTTAAATTATTATTTTTAAATTTATTATTATTATATTATTTTTATTTTTATTAATCATTTTGTTGTATCAATTTCTATTATCATTATTGGTTATCATTGCTATGATGATAATGATAATAAAATGATAGGATGATGATGATGTGATAAGGGGAAATGATCATGAGATCGATTACAGGGAATCATATTGTCACATCTCATCATCATCTTCATTATCATCATCACATACATCGATTTTTGCTGTTTTTTTACACTTTCTTATTTTCTATATTTTTCATTTTGTTTTACATTAATATCTTACATCTTACCTTATTTAGCATTACAATTTCTACTATTAACATTTGTGTTATCATAATCATAAACATTACCATGTAAATTACATTCTTCATATTCCCAATACTGTTAATATCCTTGTTTTCATTATTATTATACCCCCCCCTCCCCAAAAAAAAAAAAAAAAAAAAAAATGAGATAATTTTGCCCAAATGATAATTAGGGGGAAAATTTCATTTAAGAAAAAATTTTATGCAATATCTATTGTTAGATAGCAAATTTTTAGAAGCACCTATTGCCCGGCACAAATAATAAAAGATAAGGGGAAGTATTTTTTTGATGTGATAATGAAATCATATTTGGGGTAAAAATAACAAATTTTTGGGTTTTTAAATATTAAAAATAAAGTTCCATGAGTATAGCGATTGTTTTTGGGAAAAAATAAAAACTCACGAAAAAAAATAGCAAATTTTAAATGGCTCTGCTTCAAATACAAAGAAAATAAAAAAAGAAAAAGACCATAAGCAAAAAAAAGGAACCGAGAGGGGGAAATTACCTTTAAAAACCAGGCAACGAAGGATTTCCCGGATATGAGACCCTAAGGATGACAGGATAAGCCTAGAATGCCCGGACGGAAAAATGAAGGGGGATGCGGGGGAAAGACTCCCGGGGTTGTTAGCTTTTAGAAACTGTACCGCGTAGGAATTATACCCTACAAGGGAAAAAAAAACGAGGGGCAAGAAGTATTTTTTTTGAAAGGGTTTTTTTCTGAACCACCTGTGTTGTTACAACTACCAATGTTAGGGGTATATTAGTGTTTTCCCGAGAGTGGATGTTTTTTTTTATCCCGGGAAAATGTTGTTTTTATGGGTGGTACCCTGCCCTGAACAAAAAAAGAAAAAAGCAATACACTAGGAAAGACACGCACGGTGCTGAAAAGATTGAGGATAGATATTTAGATAGACAGAAAAAAAGTAGATAGTGTTTTGGTGATTGCGAAAGTTTCCTTACCATCACATCATAACCAAAAAAAAGGAGGAAAAAAACGAGGGCTCCACAAAACGAAATATGCAAAAGAAAAAAAAGAACACACAAAGAGATTTTATTTAATTTGCGTCGCACGGCTGGGTGTGTGGTAAAGGGGGGTTGACGTGAGAAAAAAAAAGACTTGCGTTTTCCTTTTAGTTTATCGCTATGGACGAGGTGGAAGTGCTTCTGTTGATCTGAATGACGTAGAACACACAAAACCACGATTTTTATATATATAATAATATATATATAAAATTTTATATATATATAATTTTATATAAATATATATATAATATAACCCACATTATAATATATAATATATATTATAAATAATATATATATATAAATAATTATATAATATTAAATTTTAAAGTATGTTATATACATGTATATGAGGGCGGGCGGGGCCGAAAAGGTTAAGCGTGGACTAAGACTGTCACGACGGCAATCTGAATTGAGGGTTCGAGTCAAAGACCCCCGCTTTTTTTTTCCTTGGGCAAGGAAAATTACCTTGATTGCTACCTAGCCAAGGGTGGCCAAGCCACCCAAGTCGTGCTGGGCCCAAGCCCGGGTAAATAAGAATGATTACCTAAAGGTTTTCCAGGCACTCTCGTGGGAAAAGGGAAATGGGGGCCCTACCACGACTCACCCAAAACATCACAACAGAAAACACAATTTAAATATCATGCTGTGACCCCGGCGGCTCAGAATGAACCTACCTTTTAAAAAAATATACAGTATATATAAATACAACTACAACACACACAACCACACACACCCCCACACAATAATATATAATTTTTATATATATTAAAATATATATATATATAAATATATATATATATATATGTTTATATATAATTATATTATATATATTATATAATTATATATATATATATATAATAATAATGTATATTGTGTGTGTGTTGTGTGGTGTGTGTTTTTTTTGTGGTGTTTGTGGGTGTGTTTTGTGTGTATGTAATATTTTAAATAATATATTATATAATATATATTATATATAAATAAAATATATATATATATTATATATATATATATATATATATAAAAAATATCAATTATTATTTCTTTTTATAATTATGTGACGTATATATGTAGGCAGTACTCTACATTTTCACCATTGAATAGGATATCAGGTATCATAACTACAGCGGTCTACGATTATTTCCCTTAACTAAGTAGACCCACAAACGCAAAAGAAAACAAAACTAACCCTTTCAAAATAAATCTAATCCCGAATGGAGAGAATTCTCCAGACAAAAACTCTGGAACACCAGCTCCGCTCTTCGTTTGCAAGAGCTGAGTTTCGCCCCGAATCCTTTAAAATCTATGAATTTCTCATAAAGTCGTCCGCACTTCTTCAGCTCTCGAGGTCGTGCATTAGTACTGCGTGTTGAAGTTGGGGAAAAAGTCGAGGGTTTAATGTTGGAGGAAGGTTTGTAAGTAGAGGTCTTGTGATTTTGCTCTATGGGAGACAGCCCTTTTGATATCAGAAGGGAATATCCAAGACACACACTCCAACATACACACATGCATATATACGCACAAATTCACCCACACAAATGCGCCGCGCAAAAACACACACCACACACAACAACAAACAAAAACATATAAAAATGTGTTTGGGATGTGAGATATATATATATATATTATTTTAATATAATTCTAAAATATTATAATTTCCCCCCCCTAGCGTAGGACAGAGCACAAGAAGAAGACCCACACACACGGTTTTATTTACAACACCACACAACACAACAACATAATACACAAACACACACACACAAACACCGACCCACACACAACCCCCATACACACACACACAACAACACAAACACACACACAAAAACACACACAACACAACACACACACAAAACATATATATATAATATTAATAATTAAGAAAACTATAATAATATTTTAAATATTAATAATAATTTTATATATAAAGTGTATGATATAATAAAAAATAATATATTATTATAATATATATATAATTATATAAATAAATAAATAAGAATTAAATAAAAAATAAATTATATATAAATAAATAAAATAATTTTAAAATATATAATATATAAATTATATATAAAATATATATGTATGGGTTTTTATATATAAAATATATTATAATATATATATATATATAATATAATTTTATTAAAAATATATATCAATACTATTTTTTTTTAACGGTAGGCATGTTGGCCGCTGGGTCACACATGTATTTAATTTTATTTAAATTTTTGATCTCTTTAGTGAGTAGTGGTAGGGTCCCCGTTTTTCCACGGGGGAGTGCCGGGGTCCTTTTTAGGTAATCATTCTCTCATTTTATCCGGGCTTGGGACCAGCACTGACTCGGGCTGGCTTGGCCACCCAGTGCTAGGTAGGCAATCGAGGAGAAGTTCCTTGCCCAAGGGAACAACGCGCCGGCCGGTGACTCGAACCCTCGAACTCAGATTGCCGTCGTGACAGTGTTGAGTTCGACGCTCTAACCATTCGGCCACCGCGGCCTTACATATATATATATATATATATATATATATATATATATATATA
>NC_051393.1:53468691-53478691 GCF_015228065.2 Penaeus monodon | reverse complement strand
TGTTGCATAGCGTTACAAGGAGGGTCTGCGTGCGTTGCATTATCTAAGATGATGCATGAGACAGAGGCTTTCATAGACGATAAGTATGTTGACAGATGATGTATATTAAGAGACCTTTTTCTCTCATTCTTGTTTGCAATGCGGAGCGCTGCAATGTTGCATGGAGATGGTCTCAGGCCTGTTTATGGCACGATCTGCTTAGAATAAGACGCTATTGATATTGCTGCCAGGGGACTGCATCAACCATAAGACGTCGCAAGGATGTCAACACATCACTGATATCCCCAAGAGGACAGACAGACAATATAACGTCACTAAGAGGCTGTCACCCTCGCGTCACACCTTAATGAAGATATCACGCGAGTGACGTCCCCTTAGGAATCCAAGGCCAATGCCCTACAACACGACAGTACAGGAGGACCGTGAACTTCCAGAGCAAAATCCTTTTACACAAAACACCAGCAAAGGAAGACGATGCCACAGACATGCAACGGCGAGAGGAAGCAGTCACCATTAACCACGCGACAGTGAGATGGCCTCCGTGCAGTAGTGTTGCAGGCTTGCAATGGCAGACACTTAAAGACGATAGGTCATTCCATTAAATCAATCTCCTTCGCTGGACACTTGTGATTGACCTCGATTGACCTCGGTGCACTTTTCGATCGTGTGTCAGGTGGGGGCATGGGTGACCCTGGGGGGCGTTCGTCTTTTCTTTTTCTTCTTCTCCTTCTATTCTTTCATCTCCTTTTAGTTTGTTTGGGTTTCTTTTCTTTTCTTTGTTTTCCTTTTTTCTTTCTGCTTTTATCTTTTTTCTTCTTTGTGTTTTGTTATTTTGCTGTGCTCTCGTCTCTCTTTGTCGGTTCCTTTCTTTGGTGTTCTCTCTTTCTCTGTCTGTCTGTATGTCTCTCTCGCCCTCTCTCTCTCTCTCTCTCCATCTCTCTCTCTCTCTCTCTCTTTCTGTCACGGAAGAGAGAGAGAGAGAGAGGCAGAGACACACGTACACTCTCTCTCTCTCTCTCTCTCTCTTTTCCCTCTCTCTCCTCTCTCTCTCTCTCTCCTCCCCCTCTCTCTCTCTTCCTTCCTCTCTCTCTCTCCCCCCCTCTCTCATCTTTTTCACAGAAGAGAAGGGGAGACACCCACACTCTCTATCTCTCTCTCCCCCTTTCTCTCTCATTCCCCCCTCTCTCTCTCTCTCCTCTCTCTCTCCTCTCCTCTCTCTTCCTCCTCTCTGTGTGTGTGTGTGTGTGTCACAGACACCAGACCACACACCCACACCCAGCAGAGAGAAAAGAGAGGGGAAGAATTTTTATCATTTTAAATTTTTTTTTATTAAAATCATCATCATACTATAGATAGCTCATTTTTATTATTATTATTTTATCATTATTGTTTTTGTTGTTGTTATCATTATTGTTATTACTATTTTATTATTATTATTATTATTATTATTATTACTATTATTATTATTATTATCATCATCAGGGTTTTTTTGTTAATGTTATTGTTATTTTTATTATTATCATTTTATATTATTATTTTTTTATTATTATTGCTATTATTATAATTGTTTTGTACTTACACTACTACTACTATTATTATCATTATTATATTATTATTATTATTATTATTTTATTTTTTATTATTTAATATTATTATCATTTTTATTATTATCATGGTTATTGTTAATGTTATTGTTATGGTAATTATTATCATTATTGCTATTATTATAATAATAATAATAATAGCAATAGTAGTAATAATGATCTTCTTCTTTTAACGGTAGGTTCATGTCTGAGCCGCCGTGGCACAGCATGATACTTAATTGTAGTTTTCATGTTGTGATGCCTGGGTGAGTAGTGGTGGGGCCCCCATTCCTTTCCAGGGGAAGTCCGGTGCTACCTTTTTTAAATAATCTTTCCCTCTTTTATCCGGGCTTGGGACCAGCACTGATTTTGGGCTGGCTTCCCACCCAGTGATACTAATATCATTATTACTACTACTACTACTACTATTATTATTATTATTATCATTATCATTATGGCACTTATTATCTTTGTTATTATTATTATTATCATGATTGTTATTATCATTATTATTTTTATTGTTGTTGTTGTTGTTGTTGTTATTATGATCATTATTATTATCATTACTATCGGTCATGTGGAATTCATATCGAACAAATTGCAAGTAGAACAAGGAAGGGAAGTAAAGGAAAACACACGCATATGCCGAAGGCCTTTTACTGCTTCATTTATTTTTTGTCATCATGGTTATAATACCCTCCATTATCTTTATCATTATATTATTTTTTCTTTCATTATTATTATCATTATTACTCTTATTATTATTGTTGTTGTTGTTATTGTTGATGATGTTGTTTTTGTTTTGTTGTTGTTGTTGTTATCAACGTTACTATTATTATCATCATTGTTACTAGTATCATTATTATTATTACGGTTATTAGCATCAGCACTATTTTTGTTATTGTTTTATTTCTTATCATTATTTTTATCACTGTTATTTTTTTGTTATCATTATTACCATTATCATTATCTTTTTCCTTAATTATCCTTCTCTTATGCATCATCGTCCTTATCATTACTGACTCTTGGTTTCAATATTATCTTTTTTTATTGCTTTATTGCCCTTACTTTATTCCCCTTTGTATTTTTGTATCGTGAAACAAGCTTTGATGATTTTTTTTCTTTATTCTGTCCTTATTCTTCTCTCTCTGTTCCTCCCGTCCCCATACTCTCTCTCTCTCTCTCTCTCTCTTTCTCTCTCTTTCTTCCTGTCTTTCTCTCTCTCTTTCTCTCTCTTTCTCTCTCTCCTCTTCCCTTTCCTCTCTCTCTCTTCCTCTCTCTCTCCTTTTCACCCCACCCCTCCCCTACCCCATCCCCCCCCCCCCCCCCCCCCCTTTTTCCTTCCCCCCCCCCCCCCCCTATCCCCCCCCCTCCCCCCCTCCCCCTTTCTCCCCCCCCCCCCTTTCCCCCCGACAAAACTCCGACCAAATTGTATTAGACACAAACCCCCCGCCCAAAGTTGCCTCTTCGTCAAAATGCCTAAAAAACGCAATTTAAACTTTTAGGCCCCCACCCCTCCCCCCTCGCCCTTCTCCCCACTCCCTCTCTCTTTCCGTCTCCCTCTCCCTCTCCCCTCTCCCTCTCCCTCTCCTTCTTATCTCTCCCTTTTTCTCTCTGTGTCCCTCTCCCTCTCCTTCTCCCTTCTCCCTTCTCCCCTCTCGTTCTCTTTCTCCCTCTCCCCTCTTGTTCTCCCTTTCCCTCTCCCTCTCTTCCCTCCCTCCTCCACTCACCCTCCTCTCACCCTCCCTCCCGCCTCAATCCCTCTCTTCCCCCCCCCTACCCTCCTCCCCTTAAGGCAAATTGGTTTCTCCTCCACTCTGGTTTAATGATTGTTACCTTCTGCGTTGTCAGGTATGGTTATTACACGCCCAAGTTTTGGATGGGCTTCTTCATAAGATCCGACCTGGCCTCGGAAACTGGGTTATTCTTGGATCGAGGTGGGATGGCCTGTAATGTGTGGGTGTAGTGTTGTGTAGGTAGAGGGAGACGGGAGTGTTGTGTGTATTCGTGTGGGGTGTTATTTGTAGTTTTATAATTAGTATTAGTATTATTTTTGTTGTTGTTATCATCATCATCATCATCAATATTATTAATGTTATTATTATTATTATCATTATTATTATTTTTTTATTATTTTTTTATTTTGATTATCATTATTGTTATTACATTATTATCTTTTTATTATTACTATTATCATCATTATCTTTTATTAATTATTTATTTTATTTTTTTGTTGTTGTTTTTGGTTGGGTTGTGGTTGCTATTTTTATTACTATCATTATTGTTATTATTATTTCTATTACTATCATTATTATTGTTGATGTTTTTGTTGCCTGTGTTATTATTTTTGTTATTATAATTTTGTCATCATCATCATTATCATCATTAGTAGTAGTAGTAGTATCATTATCATAATTAATATTATTACTATTATTAACATTTCTATTATCATTATCATTATATTCATTATCCCCCCCTTTTATTATCGTTTGTTTGCAAAATATTTCTAATTTTTATCATTATTTATTTCATTATTAAAACACGTCATTATCATTATTATCATTATTTATGTTATCATTATTATTAATACTATCATTATCATTAGTATCATTATTATCATTTTTTTATTAACATTATTATGTTTATCATAACAATGTTGGCAGTGTTAATAGTAATAACATAATGAAGGTGATAAATATAGTAATATTATTTAAATGCTAATAAAGATAAAAATTATCCAAATGAGGATGAGGGTATTTATTAAAACTATTTATATTTCCCCTTTATCCTCTCATTTTTATTATCTTATCTTATCTTTCTACACATTTTTTCTTATCATTCTTAATATTTTTGTTATTATTGTTATAATGATAATGATTATTTTTATAATAATAATGATATTTATTATCATTATCCTTTTTCTTTTTTTATTATTATTATTATTATTATTGATATTGTTATAATGATAATAATAGTAATGATAATAATGATAAAAAAATGAAATAATAATGAAAATAATAATGAAATATCTATTATTATTATTATTATTATTATTATTATTATTGTTATTATTATTTTTTTGTTATTATTATCATGATGCTTGTGATGATAATGATAATGATGATGTCGGCGATGATGATTATTATTATAATTGCTATTATTATCATTATTACTATTATCATCATCATCATCATCATCACCATAATCATTATTATTATAATCAGCATTATTATCATTATTTTTATAATTACTTTTGCTATTACACTTATTCTTTTATTAACATCATTATTATTATTATCATTATAATTATTAATATTATTATTATTATGACTATCATTATTATTATTATGTTTTTGTTCTTGTTATCATTACCATTGCTGTTATCAGATCATCATTACAGTTGTTATTGTTATCATTATTATCATCATCATCATCTTCTTCTTCATCATCATCATCATCACCATTATTATTCTCATTTTTATCATCATTGTCTTTATAACTACTTTTTTATTATTAATGTTATTATTATTTGCATAATTATTGTCATTATTAACATTACTGTTATTATTATGATTAGTATTATTATCATTATTATTATTATTATTGTTGAAGCTATTATCCTTACTCTTATTATCATTATTATTATCATCATTATCATTAGTTATCATTAGCCTTATATTCATATCGCTTTTATTAGTGCAACTGTTATCATATCTATTATAATCTCTTTCAACATAATCACATTAATTACCAATATTGAAACTATTACAAAACTATCATAACTATAAAAAAAACGATAAATATTATATCTTATCTATTGTAGATCACTACCCCTTGTTCTTTTATGTAAAAAATTCCCTTCGAAGACCATCAAAATTAACTCTATAATAATAGAACTAACCTATCCCAAATAAAATAAAAATTCGAGAGAAATTATCGAATTTTTTCCCCTCCAAGAGATTTTTTTCAATTATTGAATTTCGATTTTCGAATATGAAAATCTGGGGGGCGTTTGCTGTAGTATGTACTCCCTAGGGTGGACCATCATTTTAAAAATTATATATTGATTTAATTCTCTGTCCTACGTAATGCATTTATGTATGTGCACATATATACATATACATCGGTAATTCTGTCTGTTTCTATCTATCTATCTGTTTATGGGTCTATTACATCCGTCTCGTTATTTGTCTTGTATGTCTGTTTACCCAAAGTGCATCTACTCTGCTTGTATATCTATATATAATTTTATCCACATTTTTTGTGAATTCTCGCTTATATACATGTATATTACAAAAACCCATAACACGTACCACACACATACACACACACCACACACACGCGCGCGCGCGCGCCATACCCACAACACAACACACAACACACCACCCCACGCCCCACACAAACCACACACACACACACACACACACACACACACCACACACACACACATCCGCCACGCACCACGCACACACATACACGCAATATATATATATATTTATATATATATATATATAATATATAATATATATTATATAATATATAATATTTGTGGGGTTTTGTGGTTTTGTGGTGGGGTATGGAAGGGTTTAAATTTTTCCCTGGCGATAGAAAAAAAAGGAAAAACAGGTGCGAGAACCACGTAAAAAAAAAACCCCGTGAGGGGGCACCTCCGATCGATGTACGATCAGGTGATGAAGACGCTGCTTGCGAGGAAGTGACCGGGCTGACCCCGTGAGGCTGACCCCGGGAGGCTGACCCCTCAGGCTGACCCCGGGAGGCTGACCCCGAAGGGCCCACCCCGAGGGCTGACCCCGAGGGCTGACCCGAGAGGCCGACCCCGAAGGCGACCCCGAGAGGCCGACCCCGAGGGCTGACCCCGAGAGGGCCCACCCCGAAGGGTGACCCCGAGAGCGACCCCCAAGCTGACCCCGAGAGGCTGACCCCTTGAGGCTGACCCCGAGAGGCCGACCCCGAGAGGCTGACCCCTTGAGGCTGACCCCGAGAGGCTGACCCCGAGAGGGGCCCACCCGAGGGCTGCCCCGGGGCTGCCCCGAAGGGGTGACCCCAAGGGTGACCCCCAAGCCCACCCCGAAGGGTGACCCCCCTTTAGGCTGACCCCGGGGGAATGACCCCGAAGGCCGCCCCCAGAGGGTGCCCCAAGGCTACCCCAAGGCCCCACCCCCTAGGGTGACCCCGGAGGCGACCCCGGGGAGGTGACCCCGAGAGGCTGACCCCGGAGGCTGACCCCGAGAGGCCGACCCCGAGAGGGGCCCACCCCGAGGGCGACCCCGAAGGCCGACCCCCCAAGGCTGCCCCGGAGGCTGCCCCGGAGGCTGACCCGTGGGGCTGACCCCGAGGGCGACCCCCGGGGTACCCCCGGGGGGCTGACCCGAGGGTCGCCCGGGGCTGACCCCCAGAGGCCGACCCCGAGACGACCCCGAGAGGCCGACCCCGAGAGGCTGACCCCGGAGGCTGACCCCGTAGGCTGACCCCGGGAAGCTGACCCCGAGAGGCTGACCCCGTGAGACTGATCCCGAGAGGCTGACCCCGGGAGGCTGACCCCCAAGCTGACCCGAAGGCTGCCCCGGAACGACCCCGAAGGGTACCCCCAGGCGCCCAGGGGGGAATGATCCCCAGGGCTGACCCCGTGGGGGCTGACCCCGGGGGGCTGACCCAGGGAGACTGACCCCGAGAGGCTGACCCCTGGAGGCTGACCCCGGGAGGTGACCCCCGGGGGCTGACCCCAAGGGCCCACCCCGAAGGCTGACCCCGGGGCTGACCCCGAGAGGCGACCCAGGGGGACTGACCCCAAGAGGGGTACCCCTGGAGCTGACCCCGGGGGGGGCTGACCCCGAGACTGACCCCCAAGGCTGACCCCGGAGGCTACCCGGGAACTGACCCCGAAGGGGACCCCTGGAGGCTGACCCCGAGAGCCGAACCCCTGAGGGTGACCCCCGGGAGGGTGACCCCCAGAGGCTGACCCCGGGGGAAATACCCCCGGGGGCTGACCCCCCGGGGCTGACCCCGAAGGCTGACCCCCGGGAGCTGACCCCGAGAGGCTACCCCAGAGGGTACCCCGAGAGGCCCACCCCGGAGGCTGACCCCCAGAGGCCGACCCCGGGAGGCTGACCCCGGGAGGCTGACCCCAGGAGGCTGACCCCGGGAGGCTGACCCCGAGAGGCCGACCCCGGGAGGCTGACCCCGAGAGGCCGACCCCGGGAGGCTGACCCCGGGGCCCTCCCACTTGCCCGCAGCTTCAGAGAGACCTGCGGAGTATCCCCACCCGCGTGTTTTTTTGGGGCTCTTTTGGGAAACAGCTTTCTCGTTTTTATTTCATGCGCTAAGAAGTTTTTAGTGGTAATTTAAAACAATATTTTTTGGACTTTTTAAAATATAAAATATGTCTTAGATTAACGTTTTTTCATGTAAAATTAAAGAGTAAAATACAGGAAGTTTTACCATCAGTTTACATAAAAACTTCTTCAGAAATGTTTTTCTTTTAAAATTTTTAAATGATTTAAATTACTGAAGGGGTATGTTTCCCCTTTTTTTTTTTAAAAAAGTGGCGGCGGCACATGCTTCATAAATCAAAATTTTTTTTGATTTTTTAGTTTTGTGTTTGTGGTTTATATAAATTTATATTATATATATATATTTATATATATTAATATATAATTTTTAATATCTTATATCTATATATTATAAAATATATATATTATATAATATATATATATATTATAATAATTATATATATATATTTTTTTATGTATATACATGCATACATATATTAAAATATATATTATATTATATAAAATATTATATATATATTATATATATATATTATAATATATATATATTTTAAAACACACTAAAATTTTTTAAATTACTATTTGGGCCCCTGTTATTATATGCGCTTCTAGTGTTGATGAAATATACAACTTATTACGTGTGCTTTTTTTTGAGTGTGCCGCTATAATACAGACGCCCATGCATTTACCCTTACGTCTGGGTACACCGTTATTCTTGGGACGAGCATTACCGGGGTGGAAAAAACGAATTCGGGTAAATTTTAATCAAAAATTTACTACGGGGTTAGGTTATATTTAAAATTGCCGGCAAAAATTTTAAATAAGTTTTAAACTGCCCTACTAACCCTGTTCCGTGGTATGAAACCGACGTTCCTTTTTTCTGGTTTTGAAAAAACCTCCCTGGAAAAGTGCGTTGATGAAATTCGGAAAAAGGGGCTAACCTGAAATTATATTTCATTGACCTTTTTGTGCAAGAAACCGTGTTTTAAGTTAGAAATTTTGTAATTTGATAAGGAAATTATTGTTTGTTTGAGAGGATCTTTTTTCTAATTTTTAATCTCTTTCTCTCTCTCCCCTCCTCTCTCTTTTCTCTCTCTCTCTTCTCTCCTGTCTGTCTTCTGTCTGTCGGGTTTTCCCCTCTCTGTCTCTCTCTCTCTCCTCTCTCTCTCACCTCTCTCTCCTCCCCTCTCTCTCTCTCTCTCCTCTCCTACTTCTATTTTTTTCATGTAAAAACCATTTGTTTCCCCCTTTATAACTCTTTCTACCTCGTTTTCTTTCCCCCTTTCTCCATTCTTCTCTATCTCTTTTTTGTTTTCTTTTTTTCCCCACCTCTTTTTTTTTTTATTTCTCTCTCACACTTTCATCCTCATTGTTTATTTTTCAATATATTTATCAATCTACCTACGTATCCACTACCTACCTCCTACCTCATTTTATTTTTTTTTTTCCCTTTTAAATCTTTAGTTTCTCTTAAACTCTCTTTCGCTCTTTTTCCCACATTTTTAAATACAAAACCAAAAATTATCTCGTGAGTGTTTCTTTGTCAAATGTTGTCCTTTGCATCCAAATAATTTAGTTCAAGTCCCAAAGGGGTGTCTTCTTAGATTCTCTCTTATTTATTTTAAAAAATTTTTCTGCGAGGTTTTTGGGTGAACGCTTTTTTCTTATTCATTTATTTATTTTTAGTTATTTCTCTGATAAACACTGTTCTCTGTCTCTCTTTTTCTCTCTCTGTCTCTCTTTTTCTCTCTGTCTCTCCCTCTCTCTGTTTCTCTCTCTCTCTGCTTCTCTTCTCTCTTCTTCTCGTCTGTCTGTCTGTCTCTCTCCTCCTTCTCTTCTCTCTGTCTCTGTCTCTCTGTGAAAATATTACCCAAAAGGTAACACCGGGATCCCGTGGAAAGACTTGGGACCCTACCCGTACTCTCCCGAGCATCACAACAAAGAAAAAACAATTAAGTTCATGCTGTGACCCGCGGCTCAAAAATAACCGACCGTTAAAAGAAGAAGAAAGCCCTCCAAAAAATAATAATAATAAGAAAATAAGTAAGTAAATAAAAAAATAAATAAAAAATAAATAAATAAATTAAATAAGTAAATAAATGAAAGAAA
>NC_051393.1:53465310-53468591 GCF_015228065.2 Penaeus monodon | reverse complement strand
TAAATAACAACCCTCCCTGACCAGGGACTCGAACCTAGGCACTCAGGGTATGAAACCGGAGGCCAGTGCTAAAACCAAAACCATGCCACACGACCCACTAAAAGGGGTGTGCAACTAGGATCTTACTAGCTCC
Source organism: Penaeus monodon (assembly GCF_015228065.2). Taxonomy (NCBI): domain Eukaryota; kingdom Metazoa; phylum Arthropoda; class Malacostraca; order Decapoda; family Penaeidae; genus Penaeus; species Penaeus monodon. The sequence goes on along the minus strand of NC_051393.1, from coordinate 53,468,458 downwards.
ATAGACATTACCTATCTACTCGTACTTGAGTAATGACAGCGAAGTTTTACCCCTCATCCCCGTGGGCACTCGGTGGAAATTGATTTAGCAATTCAAATCCTAAGTCAGATGTACCGAGGTATATTTATGAAAGATGGAATAATGCAATGCCGCATTGATATCGATAAATAACTATTTTTTATTATTAATGTTATTATTATTTGCATAATTTTTGTCATTATTAACATTACTGTTGTTATTATGATTATTATTATTATCATTATCATTATTATTATTGTTAAAGCTATTATCCTTACACTTATTATCATTATTATTATCACCATTATCATTAGTTATCATTAGCCTTATATTCATTAATTACCAATATTGAAACTATTACAAAACTATCATAACTATAAAAAAACGATAATTATTATATCTTATCTATCATAGATCACTACCCCTTGTTCTTTTCTGTAAAAAATCCCCTTCGAAGACCATCAAAATTAACTCTATAATAATAGAAAGCTAATCATGTCCCATAATTAAATATAAATTCGAGGAGTAATTAATCGAATTTTTTCCTCCAGAGAGATTTGATTCGAATTATGTGAATTTCAGAGGTTCGAATATGATAATCTGAGGTGCGTTTGCATGTAGATATGTAACTCCATACGGTGGACCATCAATGTATAATTATATATTGATTTAATTCTCTGTCCTACGTAAGGTATTTATGTATGTGCATATATATACATATACATCGGTAATTCTGTCTGTTTCTATCTTTCTATCTGTTTATGGGTCTATTACATCCGTCTCGTTATTTGTCTTGCATGTCTGTTTACCCATACGTGCATCTACTCTGCTTGTATATCTATGATATAATTTTATCAGCACATGTTTGTGTGATGATTAATCTCGCTTATATACATGTATATTATTATTCTTACACACGTACACACACACACGCACGCGCACACACACACACACACACACACACACACACACACACACACACACACACGCACGCGCACGCACGCACGCGCACGCACCGCGACGCACACACATACACGCGATATTATAATATATATATATATATATATATATAATATAAATATATATATATATTGTGGTGTGTGTGTGTGTGTGTGTGTGTGTGTGTGTGTGTGTGTGTGTGTGTGTGTGTGTGTATGGAAGGTTAGGAATTTTCCATGAGTGTTAGAAAAGAAAGGAAAATCACGTGTGCAGAGAAACAGTGTAAAAAAACCGCGATGACGGGGCATCCTCCGATCGATGTACGATCAGGTGATGAAGACGCTGCTTGCGAGGAAGTGACCGGAGGCTGACCCCGGGAGGCCGACCCCGGGAGGCTGACCCCGGGAGGCTGACCCCGAGAGGCTGACCCCGGGAGGCTGACCCCGGGAGGCTGACCCCGAGAGGCTGACCCCTAGAGGCTGACCCCGGGAGGCTGACCCCGAGAGGCTGACCCTGGGAGGCTGACCCCGGGAGGCTGACCCCGAGAGGCTGACCCCGGGAGGCTGAGCCCGAGAGGCCGACCCCCGGGAGGCTGACCCCGAGAGGCTGACCCCGGGAGGCTGACCTCGAGAGGCTGACCCCGGGAGGCCGACCTCGGAGGCTGACCCCGGGAGGCTGACCCCGAGAGGCTGACCCCGGGAGGCTGACCCCGGGAGGCTGACCACTAGAGGCTGACCCCGAGAGGCTGACCCCGAGAGGCTGACCCCTAGAGGCTGACCCCTGGAGGCTGACACCATAAGAGGCTTTGACCACCCGGGAAGGCTGGACTCCCGGAGATGCTGACCACGTAGAGGCTGACCCCGTGGAGCTGACCCAGCCCCGAGAGGCCTTGACCTCGGAGAGCTGACGCCTAGAAAGGCCTGGACCCCGTAGGCTGAACCCCCGAGAGGCTGACCCCGGGAGGCCGAACCTCGAGAGGCTTTACTCCCGAGATGCCTTGACCCCGTGAGGGCTGACCCCGGGGAAGGCCTGACTTCGAAGGAGGCTGACCCCTAGGAAGGCGTGAAGACCCCTGGAGGCTGCCTCGAGAAGGCTGCCCCGGGAGGGCCGACCTCGATAGGCTGACCCAGAGTATGCTGGACCCGGCCCGGGAGGCTACCCCGGGAGGCTGACCTCGTCTCGAAGGCTGACCCCTATTGCTACCCTGGAGGCCGACCTCGAGAGGCTTGACACCGAGATGCTGACCCCCACACACGGGGCTGACAACCCCCGAGACAGAGGCTGACCCCCCGGGAGGCCTGATCCCGAGAAGGCTGACGGTCACCCCGGGATGGGGAAGGGCTGACCCCCGAGAAGAGGCTGATTGCTGACCAGACTCCCCCCCGGGAGGCCCGACACCACGACCCCGATAGGGCTGACCACTAGAGGGCTGAACCACCAGAGGCCTGTGACTGACCCCGAGAGGCTGACACCGGGAGGCCCGACCCCGAGAAGGCTGACCCTATAGGCTGCCCCGGGAGGGCTTGCCCCTCGAGGCTGACCACTAGAGGCTTCTAGAGGCTTGACACCCGAGATGGCTGCCACGTAGAGTCTGACCTCGAGAGGCCACCCCGAGAGGCTGACCACCCCTAAACCCCTGGAGGCTGGACCGCTGACCCCGGGTCCCGTCTCTCGGCTTCGTTGCCCGCGAGACGGTCCGTGTTCAGGAGGAGATCACGGAGTATTTTCCCTGACCCGACCCGCGTGTTTTTGGGGTGGTGGTTATTTTGGTAAGCAAAAGAGAGAGGAGAGACAGAGAGAAGGCTTTTCCTTTTTCTTTCTTCCTTCGTTCTCGTTTATATTTATCATGCTGCTAAGAACGTTCTAGTGAGTAATTTAGAAACAATATTTCAGTGGACTTTGTAACATATATGAAAATATGTCTATAGAGTTAACGTATTTTCATGTAAAATTAAAAAGAGTAAAATACAGGAAATTTTTTACCATCAGTTTACATAATAACTTCATTACAGAAATTTTGTCTTTAATATTCTTAAAATGATTAATTAACTTGAAGGTGATATGTTATTTCTCCCCTTTCTCCTTCACCCTTTCTTTTTCCTCCCTTCCCTGTTTTTTTTTTTTTTTTAATAAAACTTGGGTGAACGAGGACGGACCAGGGGACGGGGTGACGGCAAACGTACAGCGGACC
>NC_051393.1:53452810-53455310 GCF_015228065.2 Penaeus monodon | reverse complement strand
CTCTTACTTTTCCTCTCATCTGCCCCTTTTCCCCAAATTTCTTTTCACCCTTATCCTGATTTTTTTTCCCTTCCTTCAAACCCCAAAATTCCCCTCTTTTCTCCACCTTCCCTCTCCATTCACTTATTCCTCTCCTTCTCCGCCTTTCTCTCCTTCCGCTCATTCCTCTCCTTCTACTCAATTCCCTCGTTCTCCGCCTTCCTCTCCTCCCAATCCTCTAAATCGGCCCCTTTTTTCCCTTCTCTCAATTTTCGCCCCGTTCCCCCCCTTTTCCTTTTCCTCCCCCAATCCTCTCAGTCTGCTCCTTTTTCTCCTTCTACTCAATTCGCTCAGCCCTTGCCCCTTTTTCCCTCCTACCCTTTCCTCTCAGCCTGGGAATGACTCCCCGGGACCCGGGTTTCCCGGGGGAACCCGGGACTGAAGGAGAGCTGCGCCCGAGGTTTCCCCGCCCACCGCACTCCCTGGACGGGGGGGCGCTTGGGGAAAGGAAAAATGAACCTCGACATCGGGGCGGGGCAAAGGAGCGCCCTTTTAAAGGGAAATGTCTGTAAAGGGCAGTTATTATTTTTTCTGCGTGTAACTCCCGGGGTTTATAAAAAAGGTATATATTTTGTGTATATAAACACACCACACCCACACACACACACACCCCCAAAAACCCATATATATTATTATATAATTATTATTATATATAAAAATTTTTTTAAAATTAAATTTATGTGTTTGTGTGTGTGTGTGGTGTGTGTGTGGTTTGTTTTGGTTTTGTGTTTGTGTGTGTGGTGTGTGTTTTGTTTGTGTGTGTGTTTGGGGTGTGGGGTGTTTGTGTGTTTGTCCAATGATATTTTTTTTGTGATTTTTTTTTTCCGGTGGGGGCCCCCCCTTTCCCCTTTTTTTCCTAAATTTCTTTTAAATCTGACAAGTATCTCCTCAATCGTCTACGAGTCTCACGCGCGGCCGCATCATTTAAGAAAAAAAAAGCGGAAAAAAAAACATCAACTGTGGCAAAATTGCCCGCAGTTTTTTTTCCCTTTTTCTTTTTCCCCAATTTTTTATCCCCGAAATTTTCCCAAACTTGCGTCCTTGTTTTTGTAATTTTTTCCAAAAATTTAATCCAAAATTTCCCCTTGAAGTTTCGGGCCTATTCCCCCGCTTTTTTTTCCTTCTTCTTTTTTTTTTTTGAAACACTTTTGTTCATTGCTAAACCCAAGGGAAAAAGGAAAAAGGGTGTTGGAAAAAAACATATTAACACAAAGAAAGAGGAAAACGCCATCACCTTCAAAAAAACTTCCCGCCAAAAACAATGCTGAAAATCTGTTCGCATGGGAAATTGGGGCAAAAAAGTGCCGTCTTAAAGGATTGGGGGTTTGCCCGGTGGGAAATTTTGGCGTTGGGTTGGGGGAAGGGAAGGGGGGGGGTAGGGAGGGAGGGGGAGGGAAAAAGGGAAAAGGGAGAAAAGAGAGAAGGGGGAAAAGAAAAGAGGGGGGGGTAAGGGGGGAGGGGGAAAAGTGAAGAAGGGGAAAGGGAGGGAGGGAAAAAAGGGAGGGAAAAGGGGGGGTTTTTTTTTTAAATTTTTTTTTTTTCCCCTTTTTTTTCCCCCCCCCCTTTTTTTTTTTTTTGGGGGGGGAGGAAGGGGGGGAGGGGAAGAGAGACAAACGACAGACAGAAAAAAAGAAAAACAAACCACGAGCACATAAATTTTTAAAAAAACAAGAACAATAGCTAACCCACCAAAGGTACCCCAGACCCTCCCCCAACCATTCCCAAAAACCCACATAAACCCCCCAAATTTCCTTTTTTTCCCCCAAAGAAAGGATCCTATTTGCCCCCTAGAAAATTAGTTTTTTTGTTCCTAAATAGCAAAATTTCCAAATTTTTGAGACATTTTCCCTCTGTTAAATCGAGGATTGGTTAGAAAATTTAGAAGATGAGTGAAAAGTTTTGCGGGGAAATTTCGTAAAGGGGAAAAGATTAAAACAAGAATCTATGTTAATAGAAGACTACCCTCCATGACAAGTATTCGATCCTCAAGTCCCTGTGAGAAAGGGTAGCTATTTAAAAATCCATGTAAGGCGGAGCGTGGGAGACCGTAGGAGGGAGGGAGAGAAAGAGACAAAAAAAAAGAAAAGAAAAGAAAAAAAAGACAGTGACGGACCTCGAAAGAAAGCCAGAGCGAGAGAGACAGACAGAGAACAAGAAATAAAAAATGCGTCCGAGTGTTAAAGTAGCTTCCCTCAAACTCACTCAAAAAACTGAAGGGATGCCCTTTTTTTTTCTAGGGCTTTTTTAAGTCCCTTTACTGAACACCCCATTTAACCAACCCCTCGTCCCTTTCCCCCACCCCTTCTCAAAACCCTTCCCTTTTCCCAAATTCAACCCTTAAACCCGGGCTACCGAAATAAAACCCGGTTTAAAAATACCCAGAGCATCTTACCATAAGTCATACCATTTGTCACGCTTCATTCTTTTGCAGATTTTCCCCGTTAAAGAACAAAAATAAAAA
>NC_051393.1:53442810-53450310 GCF_015228065.2 Penaeus monodon | reverse complement strand
GCACAGACCTACTAAAAGATTTCTCTGTTCTCTTTAAAGAGTTAAGATATGCTAGTAAACTTTACCATATGCTAAGCGATACTCTTCCACTCTCCCCTAATAACCCTCTACTTATATGTACCCTCTTAAAATATCTCTCCTCATACACTCATCTCTCCCTCTCATCTTCCTCTATCCACTTCACCTCTCTCTCTCTTCCTCCCTCCACTCTCCAGTTCCCTCCCTCTTTTCCTCTCTCCCTCTTTCTCTCTCTGTTTCGCTCATTCTTTCCCCTCTTCCCTCTCCCTTCTTCCCCTCTCCCTCTTTCCCCTCTCCCCTCTTTCTCCTCCTCTCCCCTCTCCCTCTTTCCCTCTCCCCTCCCTCCTTTCCCTCCCTCCATTTTTCCCTCCCTCGCTCTCAGACAAGAAGATTTCCCTAATGTAGCATCCGAGGGGAACTCGTATTTATCAGCGGTCCTACTTTGATCAAAGTCCCGCGGGAGATGCTCGGAAAATCACTGATGCTGCGGACGTTTCATTGTATCATATGTAACATTGTATAGTGTGTATTTATGTTTAGTTCGATTTGGGTTCTCTCTCTGTGTCTTTGTTTGTTTGTCTGTCTGTCTCTCACTCTTTATCGGTTTCTCTCTGTCATTTTTTCATTTCAACCACTACGATTAGATTTTTTTTTATCACATTTATCACCATCATCCCCATCACCCTCATCGCCACCATCACCATCACCCTCATCGCCACCATCACCATCACCCTCATCGCCACCATCACCATCACCCTCATCGTCACCATCAACCCATCACCTATTCACCACATCAACCATAATGTTTTCACCATCATAGTATATTAATGACAAAGCAGTAAAACGATATAATTTGAATCGTTTCTCTCCTTTAAGGGAAATCTCGAGAGAAAAATGGCTTTACGAGTGAACCGAAATGGAACGATTATGAACGATGGACGTGGAAATGTGGAACTCATTTCTATCGCCTTCAAAGACAGATAGATAGATAAATAATAGATAAACAGAGAAGGAAGACAGAAAGGGAAAGGAAAAGAAGAGAGAGAGAGAGAGAGAGAGAGAGAGAGAGAGAGAGAGAGAGGAACAGATAGAAATAAAGGGAGGAGAGAGAGAGAGAGAGAGAGAGAGAGAGAGAGAGAGAGAGAGAGAGAGAACCCCTTAATACTTAAAGGCATCTCTAAATACCCACATCCGTATGCTTGAGAAAAGAAAGAGCGAGAGAAGCAAACAGAAAGATAGACAGACAAAGAGACAAACAGAGAAAAGACAGAAACAGACGGACAATTGATAAATACAAAGAGACAGACACAAACAGACAGACATACAAAAGACAGAGAGAAACAGATTCTCTCAAGATTCAAATTATTTTCATTTTTTACTCAATTTGCATTCGAATGTGAGTGTACGCTCTCAGTCGTTCCCGTTTCCCGTTTTCTCTTTCTTTTTTTTCGTTTTCTTTCTCTTCCTCTTCTGAATAGGACATTTTCTCTTCTCGTTTTCTTTACTAATCTTATTTTCTATTTATTCTTATTTTATTTTTTTGTTATTTGTTGTTTTTGCTGAAGTAATCTGTCGACGCTAATAAACAGAATGATAGAAAAACAGATGAATAGATTGGTTCAGAGACAGAGCGGAGAGATATTGTGATAGATGGGGAAAGATGAATAGACAGACAAACAGAGAAAGAGCGACGCACATATATACATGTGTGTGTGTGTGTGTGCATATATATATATATATATATATATTATTAATATATATCATATATATATATATATAATAGATATAGATATATATAATATATATATATATATTATATATATTTGTGGTGTGTGTTTAATATATATATATATATATATATATCTATATATATATATATATAAGATATAATATATATTATTATATATATATAGATAATATATATTAACTATATATATATATATAGATAAAATATATGTAATATACATATATATATTATATTATATATAATATATGATATAATAAATATACGTATGAACCGTATTCATATTGACAAATGTAGATAAAGGTATGGAATGAGAATGAATATCTCACAATACAAGAGATGATTTGACGGTTTCGAACTGCGTCTTCGTCAGAAATCCGATTTCTGCGAAGACCGCAGTCGAAAACGGTCAAATACATCTCTTGTATTGTGAAGATATTCATTCTCATTCATACCTTATCTATATATACGTATGTATGTCTATAAACACATGCATATATACATATAAACAGGAGAGGGTTGGCGGATGAGAATAGAAAATGGAAAGGAAGGAGAAAACGGGGGAGGAAGAGGAGAGGAGGAAATGAGCGAAAGAAGAGAAGGAGAGAAAGGAAGAACGAAAATATGGAAGGGTGTAACATTTCTCTCTCTCTCTCTCTCTCTCTCCCTCCCTCCCTCTCTCTCTCTCCCTCTCTCTCTCTCTCTCCCCCATATCTCTCCCTCTCCCTTCCTCTATCTCCCTCTCTCTCCCATACTAATCTCCCCTCTCTTCTCCTCTCCTCTCTCTCTCCCTCTCTCTGTCTCTCTCTCTCTCTCTCTCTTTCACCCATCCTTCCTCCCCTCCCCCCTCCCCCCCTTCCCCTTATCCTTCGAAACTCCCTCTTGTTCCCTTCCTGCGTCTCCTCTGCGTTAATTCCAAGGCCGCATTTAGAGGTAACGAGGGACTTCCTAGTACTAACGATTTCCTTCTCGTCTCTTGAGGAGGGGGGTAAAGGGGAAGGGGGGAGGGGGGGAGGGAGGAAGGAGGAGGGGTGCAGAGGAAGGGAGAGGGAGAGGAAGGAAGGAGGAAGGATGAGGGGAAAGGGAGGGGGGAAGAAGGAGAGGGAGAAAGGGGAAGAGGGAGAGGGGAAAGGGAGAGGGGGGAAGGGGAAGAGGGACAGGGGAAAGGGAGAAGGAAGGAGGAGAAGAAAGGGAAAGGGAAGGAGGAGGAAGGAATAGAGGGCATATGGCAAAGAAAAAGAGAAAGGAAAATAAGCGAGGAAAAAGGCTAAAAAAAATAAATAAAAAGGAGATTAAGAAACAGAAATAAAAGAGAAAGAAAGGAAAGGGGGAGATAGAGCAACGGGTAATATCCCTGAAATCCTGAAAAATACTTTTAAAAAATGAAAATAATAAAAATAATAGTGATAATGATAATCCGATTTCTTCATTCAAAGGAAAACAGAACATTGGTATAAAAGGCGATTTTGTCTGCATTTCTATCTCTATCAAGGATTCCTAGACAGAAGACAAGGAGCGGAGCTGGAGGCAAGCAAAAAGAAGGATTTATATATTTAAGAAAATGAAAAATAGAAATTAGATAATAAATTAATTGGAGCAAATAAAGACACGCAAATGCAGGATAAGGTAAGGTTTGTGTGCGTGTGTGTTCATATATATATATATATATATATATATATATATATATAATATATAAATATATATATATATATCATATATAATATATAATGTATATATTATATAATATATATAATAAAATTAAAAAATTTTAAAAAATATTAATATATATATTATAACATATATATATAATATATATATATTATAATATATTATATATATATATTGTTATATATAATATATAATATCTATATATACCATATATATTATATAATATATATATATATATAGATATAATATATATATATATATCTATAAGTATATATCTAGAATATATATATATGAGAGAGAGATGAGAGAAGAAGACAGGTGGGAGAGAAAGAGGAGAGGAGAGAGAGAAGAGAGAGAGAGAGAGAAGAGAGAAGAGAGGTAAATAAACAGAAAAAAGGAGAGAGAGATAAGTAGACAGAGAGAGAGAGGGGCAGACACGGAAGGGGAGAAGAAGGAAAGAGGAGGGAGAAAGGGAGTGACAAAGAGGAAGAGAGGGAGAGAAAGGGGAGGAGGAGGCACCTATAAAGAGAGAGAGAGAGAGAGATGAGATAGAGAGAGAGAGAGAGAAGAGAAAAGAGGCGAGAGAGAGAGAGAGAGAGAGATGAACGAGAGAGAGAGAGAGAGAGAGAGAGAGAGAAAGAGAGAGAGGGAGGTAAATAAACACTGAATGAAGGGGCGAGAGATAAGTAGACAGAGAAAGAGAGACAGAGAGAGAGAGGAGAAGAGAGAGAGGAGAGAGAGAGGAGAGAGAGGGAGAGGAGAGAGAGAGAGAAGAGAGAGCGAAGAGAGAGAAAAGACAGAGCAGCGAGAGAGATGAAGAGAGAGAGAGCGAAGAGAGAGAGAGAGAGAGAGAAAAGCACAGAGACAGCGAGAGAGAGAGGAGAGCGAGAGAGAGAGAGGAGAGGGATGAGAGGAGAGAGGAGAGAGAGAGGTGGGGATAGGAGGGAGGAGGAGAGAGAGAGAGAGAGAGAGAGAGAGAAGAGAGGCGAGAGAGAGAGGGAGAGAGAGAGAGAGAGAGAGAGAGAGGAGCAGAGAGAAGAGGAGAGAGAGGGAGAGAGAGAGAGAAGAGAGAACGAGCAGAAGGAGAGAGAGAGAGGAGAGAGAGAGAGGGAGAGAGTGAGAGATGCGGGCACACGGTACTATGAGTCTGCCACACCTCCTTGTCTGCCGGACTCAACAATCAGTAACAAAGATCTCAACTAAATATCTCTTCTCCTCCATCCTTTGTTCTTCCTTCCACTCCTCCTCCTTCTCGCTCTCTCTTCTTTTTATTTCTTCCCTCCTTTGTTCTTTGTCTTTATGTATTTCTTTTCATTGGTTTCAATGTCTGTCTGTTTGTCTGTCTCTCTGTCTGTCTGTCTGTCTGGCTGTCTGTCTGTCTATCTGTCAGTCCTGTCTGTCGTTCGTCTGGTCTGTCTCTCTCTCTCTCTCTCTCTCTCTCTCTCTCTCTCTCTCTATCTATCTATCTATCTATCTATCTATCTATATATCTATCTATCTATCGATCTATCTCTTTCTCCCCATATTTTTACATTTTATCACTCTCTATCTCTTTCTCTCTTTCACTCTTTCCATCACCACGCCTCTCTCTCTCTCTCTCTCTCTTCTCTCTCTCTCTCTCTCTCTCGCTCTCTCTAGTCTCTCTCTCTCTTCTCTTCTCTCTCTCTTCTCTCTATCTCTCTCTCTCTCTACGACATCTTGTTCGCATTATTTTCTTTTCTTTGAACTATTCCCTGGAGAATAAGATATATATCCTTTTATGCTGTTATTGGCATTACCTCGTTGAAAGTTGGAAGATTGAGGTTGTATAAGTATTCATGTGATATGATAGACCTGTTCCTTTGTTCATGTTCAGGATTATCGTACATCTTTTTTTTTATCTTTTGAAGAAATAAAGATTTTTTTTATTTCACTTATCTAAACTTATTTAAGGATGTAAATTTGTCATGCTTTGTTACTTGACATTTCTCTTTTTCTGTTGGATATGCGGATGTAAATGCATTTGTAGATTCCACATAGATATATATATACGATATATTTACTGCATATCTGTATGCCTGTATATTCATGTGTATTATTTGTGTATTATCAGTATAAGTTGTGTGTTGTGTTGATTAATTTGTATGTTTTTGTGTATGTCTTTATTACAGTACGAGGGATGTATATGTGTTTATTAATTCGTATGTGTGTTTGTTTATTAATTCGTATGTGTGTTTGTTTATTGATTTGTATGCGTGTTTGTTTGTGTTTATTGATTTGAATGCGTGGTGGGTATGTATTTACTAATGTGTATATGTGTCTGAATAATATTTCCTCTATATAATCTTATTCTCTTTACTCATCTACATGTAAAAGAAATAGTCTTATTCTCAGTATGAATAAGATTGAATGAAGTGAGTCTCAGGTCTGCTCCCTTATGTTTGAATATTCCATGTTAATTGTAACCTTTAACAAGAACTTGACGATGTTTGTTGGCTGATTAGATTCCAGTGGGAATGTTTGTCTTCACCATGTCTTTTATGTTTGTCTTTCTGTCTATCTGTCTGCTTGTCTGTCTGTCGCGTCTGGTTGTTCTGTCTGTTCTCTCTCTCTCTCTCTCTCTCTCTCTCTCTCTCTCTCTCTCTCTCTCTCCTCTCTCTTTCTATCACCATGTGGTGTGTTCATAGGTGCCTCCTCCTCCCCTTTCTCTCCCTCTCTTCCTCTTTGTCACTCCCTTTCTCCCTCCTCTTTCCTTCCTCTCCCCTTCCGTGTCTTCCCCTCCCTCTGAACACCAAGATACCACCCCATATATATGTTTGCAAATGTACATACATCATTCTTCCCCCCTTTTCCCGTGTTATGATTAATGCTGCAGTGTAGTCATCTCACTTGTCCGTTATGCTGATCTGATCTCCCTCGACAGTAAATGAGTTATCCCGTCTCACTCGCTGAATTCGGATCGGTTCTGTATCACTTAACATACCCATAAGTCTCGCTGTGTTGGAAGATAAGAATGTTGATAATGAGGATGAATGAGGACGAACGGCCCTCCTTGTTCTTGTTTCTTTTCTTGTCTTTCTTCCTTCTTATTCTCCTTTCTCTTCCTATCCTTTCCTCCTTTATCCTCTCTCCTCCACTTTCCTCCATCTCCTCCTCTTCCTCCTACTCCACCTCTTCCTCCTACTCTTTCTAATCTCCTCCTCCTCTTCTTCCTCCTCCTCCTCTTCTTCTTCTTCTTCTTCCTCCTCCTCCTCCTCCTCTCCTCTCTCTCTTCTTCCTCTCCTCCCTAATCCTTTCCTTCCTCATCCCCCTTCCACCACCATCTCTCCTCTTTCTCCTTTCATTCCTCCTCTTCCTAACCTTCTCTCCTCTCTCCTCCCTCCTAACCTCTTTCCTCTTCTCTTCTCCTATCCATCTTCCTCCTCCTCCTAATCCCTTTCTCTCTCCTCTCCACCCTCTTCCTTTCCTTTCTCCTCTCCCTCTTCTCCTCCCTCCTCTTCCTCTATTCCACTTTCTCCTTCTACTCCTTCCACCTCCTCTCTTCCTCCTCCTCTTCCTCCTCCTAATCCTTTTCCTCCTCCTCCACCTCTTTCTCTATCTCCTCCTCTTCCTCCTCCTCCAACTAATCCTTCTCCTCCTGCACAAAACAACAGTAAATAACCTAAAAAAAACATCAATAAATTCGTAAAAATCGGGAATGCATGAAATGAAACACCATTTATCAAAGAAGCGTACCCTTGTCTCATATTACGAACGTCAGCATTACTCCATTTAAAAAAAAGGAAAAAAAAAAGGAGAAGAAAAGAAAAGAAAAAAAAGAAAAAGCTGACACCCTACGCTTTACACAGCTCGAGCGTCAGTAGGAACCGAGAGGAAAGGAGCGAATCCTTATAAGTGTCAGCCCGTATGTGTTACTACACAAGGCTACCGTAAAACCTGAGTGTACATGAGAGAAACTTCCCTGTGGTAAGAGAAGCCACTTTGTCACGAGGAAAAGGAGCACGAGAAGGATTTTTATTTTTATATATTCACTTTTTTTTTTTTTACTTTGTTTCTTTTACTTTCTTTTTTTTTGGGGGGGAGGGGAGGGC
>NC_051393.1:53427810-53435310 GCF_015228065.2 Penaeus monodon | reverse complement strand
AGGCGCGGAGAGATGAGACTTTCGGAGAAGAAGACGCAGGATGAGGAGGAGCCAGTAGTAGACCGACGATCTGATGAGATGAGACATTATGGAGTTGAGAGAGAATGAGACGGAGAGAGAGAGAGAGAGAAAGAGAGAAGAAGAAAGATTAGAGAGAGAGGACCAGCAGAAGAGAGAAAAACGTGAGAGAGACGAGACAGGACAGGACAGACAGACATGGACAGAGAAAAGAGAGATGGAGAGAGGGAGAGGGGGGGATGGTGGAGGATAGCGAGAGAAGAGAGCGAGAGAGAGAGAAATGGACGATGAGACGAAGACCGAGCGGTTTATCGAAGAGTGGGTTCGAGAGAGGACGCAGAGAACGAGACCAGAGCCTTGCGAGACTGAGAGAAGAGAGGCGAAAGACGAGAGAGAGAGGTAGACGAGGAGATGAGAGACCGAGAGATGGTGAGAGAGGAGGAGATTGAGTTGAGGAGATGGAGGAGGAGAGAGACGATGAGAGGCGAGCTAGAGAGGACGAGATGAGAGAGAGAGAGGTGCGAATGAGAGAGATGACGGAGGAGAAAGAGAGCGAGCGATAGACAGAGAACGATGAAGAGTCATCTCCCCCGATGCCAGTGATGAGACCGAGAGGGAAAGCGGACGAGAGTGACTGAGAGAGACGAGGCCGAGAGGAGGAATCGGTAGAGAGAGAGATGGGGATCACGAGTAGAGAAGATGAAGAGGCGCAAGAGGTGCATAGATAGACAGATATTATGTATATGTATATCTATAGAATAGTAGATATATGATATGTGTGGGGTGAGGACTTACGTTCGTCGTGGTGTGTGTGGTGCCTGTTGGGCTAGTGATCATGTCCTGTTGTCTCTGTGTGTTTTGTGGGTAGGTGTGTTTTGTTTGTGTTTTGTGCTTGTGTACCGGTGTGGTGTGTAGTTCTCCGAGGTAAGAGATGATCGTAAAAAAAAAAAAAAATAAAAAAAAAAAAAAAAAAAAAAAAAAAAAAAAAAAAAAAAAAAAAAAAAAAAAACAAAAAAAAAAAAAAAAAAAACCTCATATAGATAGATATGAGATATAGATATTATATAGATAGAGATGGTAGTCAGATATATATATACACAGAGATAAACATTAACATATATAGACATACTATAATATATATATAGATTGAATAGAGATATACGAGATATATATAATATATATATTATACGTACAACACACACACAAAAACACACACACACACGCGCGCGCGCTCGGTATGGCATACATACATATTACAAATATGATATATACATATATATATATATATAGTACGATATATATATATATATATATATATATATATATATAGATATATATTTTATATATATATAACTAATAAGATATAGATATAGAGAGATAGATATAGTATATTATTATATGGTGGGGTGTGTGTCGGGTGTGTGTGTGGTGTGTGGTGTGTGTGTGTGTGGGTGTGTGCGTGTGTGTGTGTTAGGGTGGGGGTTGTGTGTAGGTACATCTATATAGCAGGATATGATAGAGAGATATATAATATAATACCAGATAGATATATATTATAGATAATAATAGTACCGTAGAACACACGGAGAGCTGATATCGGATATATATATATATATATATAAGTTATAGAATATATATTATATAGATATATATCTTCATAAAAAAATATATATACTATATCATGATATATATAGAGCAGAGAGATATATTAGATACTAGAGATATAGAGAGTACATAGATACACACGTATAGTATATATTATATCTATTATATATTATATATTATATATATATATATATATATATATATTATATATTTATATCAATGTATGTCTGTATTTATGAGTATGTATGTGTGGCTTGTGTGTGTATGGGGTGGTATATATTAATATTTTATCTATTATATATATTATATTATATAGATTTATTTAATATATATAATTATATAATCTATATACATATTATATCATATCATATATTAACATATATATATTATATACTAGATCATAGATATTATTATATATATTATAAATATATTTATTTATATAATTATATATATATATATATATATATATATATATATAGTTATATACTTATATAGTTATATGCATATATAGATAGAAAATAGAGAAGAAAAATAAAAATAAATATAAATCTATACAGAATACCAACAACAGAAAAAAAAGAATTGAAATTAAAAGAAATAGAAACAAAGAGAAATACAAACACAGAAAAACAAACAACAAAGACAGGAAAAAGTACGCAACGAGAGCAGAAAACAAGGAAGCAGAAGACGAACTGCCTCCGCCTCGTACCCATCCCGCCTGCTTGGTCTGCTTGGCGTCGCGACCGAGTCTTTAGATCAATTTCAAATTTGCCGAAAGGAATACAAATTGCCAATTAAAACGAGCAGAAGTTTATGGACCTGATTTTTTTTTTCCTCTTTTTTCCTCTTCTGATAAAGGGTCTCACGATGTCCTTTGCGAAGTGGAAGAGAAAGTGAAAAGAGGTAATAAAGAAGGTAATAAAGGGGGGAAAGAGATGAAATGAAATAGGGGACATGGGACGTGGGGGTGTTTGTTGGGTGGGGGGGGGGTTCAAGAGAGACGTGATATGTCATTTATACAGGCATACCGATATACTAGATTCTATTAGATATATATATAAGATAGATATCAGAAGTAGTATAGATATATATATATATATATAGTATTAGATAGATATCCAGATACACACACACACACACACACACAGTCTATATTATATAATTAAATATATAAGTATACTATCTATATTTGCTATATATATATATAATATATATTATATATATATATATATTATATATGAGTGTTGTATGGTATGTATATAGGTTTCATACATAAATACAGACATACCATACATACATGCATACATACATACATACAAACAATTAACCATTATATATATATATATATAGATATATATATATATATATATTATATTATATATGGTATTATATAATATATATTATTATATATATATATTTGCATATATATATATATATATATATGGGTGTGTTGTGTCGGTGTGTGTGTGTGTGTGTGTGTGTGTGTGTGTGTGTGTGGTGTGTGTTTGTGCGTGTTGTGTGTTGGTGCGCGCGGCGATAAAACAGTTACCTGCTAACTAACTGAGCCTGTAACCCCACGAGCGAACCGCATGGACCAGAGTCCGCTCCTCCTCGTCAGCAACGAAGCCGTAATTACCAGCCTCCTCCCTTCAGCCGAGGAGAGCCTCTCTAAAGACCCGGCTTCGGGGGGAAAGCCGCCTCCAGTCTCGGCTTCCTGAAGACAGGACGCCTCGCAGGAAGAGGAAGTACAGTGGTTTCCCGTCGTTCGAGGGGCTTACGATCCAAGGGGTGGGGGGGGGGTTGAGGAGGTCGAGGGGGAAGAAAGAAAGGATAAGGGAGGGAGAGGGCGGGGGGCAGGGGGGGGTGGAAGGGGGGGACGGGATGATGTATGGGATTGAGGGGGGAGATGATAACGTGGGCAGCGGCGAGAAGGGTTTTTGCAGAATACGAAGGTTACTTTCAAATTATTTTCATTCGCATAGTTTTTCTATTTCTTTTCTTTCTTTCTTTTATTATTTCCTTCCTTTTTTGAGGAGGTGGGGGGGGGGGGCACTTGTTTGCTTTGCTGTTTCTCTTTGTCTTCTCTTCCTCGTCTTGTTTTCTGTTGGTTTGGCTGGTTAACCATTTTTCTTATCTCTCTATTATTATTATTCTCTCTCTCTCTCTCTCTTCTATTTATCTACCGTTCTATCTGTCTCTCTATCAATCTATCTATCTTTCTATCTCTCTCCTTCTATTCTTCTCTTATTATTTTTATCCTTATTCTATTTACCTCTCTACTCTCCTCCTCTTCTACTCGTCTCCTCTCTCTCTTCTCTCTCTCTCTCTCTCTCTCTCTCTCTCCTTTTCTTTTCCCATTCCCCCACATCATTATTTATCCTTCCCTCCCTGCTTTCACATCTCCGCTTCCTTCATCCCCGAGATTCTAAACAAGCTATTCACAAAAAGTACTTGAATGAAAGGAGCCTCGTTTTTTTTTTTTTTTTTTTGGCGGAGGCGGGGAAGAAGAAAGAACGACTGAGAGAAGGAGACGAGAGAGGAGGGAACCTTAGACCCGAGACGGTCCGGAGAGACGGTCAGATAAGACGAGAGAGAAGATGAGGAGGGGGAGAACCGACGGGGATGCTACTTACACAAAAGGATGATGCAGAGAAATAACGACGCGAGGAGATGACGAGACGAGCAGAGAGAGAGAGAGAGAAAGGAAGGAAGGGAGGGAGGAGAGAGAGAAAAGGAGGGAGCTAGGAGAGCTAGAGTGAGAGTTAGAGAGAGATGAGAGAGTGACGAGAGGAAGATGAGGGAAGAGGTGATGTGAAGAAGAAGTGAGAGGGAGGACGGGAAGAAGAAAGAAGCGGGGGAGTCTGAGAAGGGAGACGGAGAGAGTGGGAGAAGAAGAAAAGGAGGTTAGTAAGGAGAGAAGATGAGAGAAGAATGAGAGGTGACCAGACGGGAGAGAGGAGGATGAGACACGAGAAGGTAGACGAAGATGAGAGGAGAGTGTGGAGAGGATGGCGTGCCGTCTGCGAAGATTGGAGAGAGAGGAAAGAGAGAGACGAGCAGAATTGGAGGGAGGAGGGAGAGAGAAAATGAGGGCGACGAGACGAGAGAGGAAGAGAGGCAGGAGACGAATAGACCGGAGCACACCTGTGAATTGGAAGCGAGAGATAGATGACGAGACTGAGAATATACCTTTATCAATCAGAATATTAGAGAGCCCCAGGATGGATGAGATTTTCCGGAACGACGAAATCCCCCTCGCACCTGCGAGAAGATTATGAGGATAGAGAGAGAGAGACTGAGAGAGAATAAAACAGAAAGAGGAAAGCCGAGGAGAGAACAGAAAAAGGAGCAAAGTAAAACAAAAGCTGAAAGGAGAAGAATAGAGTGAAAGAGAGAAGAAAAGGAAAATAGACAAGTGGACAGTAAAAAGATGAAGTAGAGAGGAAAATGATAAATGCAGATAGCAGCGACTAGGGAGCAACGTATCATGAAGAGAGGACGAGAAAACGAGATGACGAGTAAAGATGGAGCAGTACATGCGACACTAGCTGTTATTATCCACCGTCCAGGCAAATCCCCCCCCCCAGTAAGATGTGGAAGAGAGCGAGTTAGAGGAGAAGCGAACGGAGAAACGAGAGGAGAGGGAGGAGAGAGAAGAGAAAGAGAAGGAGACTTGTGAGGCGAGAGACGAGAGATAGATAGTTAGAGACGAGCAGATGAACGGAGAGTGATGAGACGAGAAATGCAGAGATACTGAAGAGGGCTCTTGGAGCGGATGAGAGGAGAGAGAGAGGAAGAAAAAGGAAAAGAGAGAGAACGAGAGAGAGAGAGAGAAATGAATGATGTACGAGGGAGCTGGTGGGGAAGAGAGGCGACAGAGGTGATGTCTCCCCCCCCCCGAGGGAGGTGAGCGAGCGAGGGAGTGCCAATTGAGGAGATGAAGCGAGGAGAGAGGAGGAAGGATGGGGAGATGGGAGAGAAGAGAGGAGTTTCGACGGAGTGCGACGACGGGGCTGAGAGATGAGGAGATAAGACGATTAGAGAGAGAGAGATGAGACGGCTGAGAAGAGAGACAGACAGGCAGACAGACACATAATTAAATATACTTGACCCTAAAGAAGGTGCCTCATTGTGAGTGAAAACCCTCACCAGCCTCAGCCAATTTTTCTACAGCCCAAACCCATGTACTATGTATAATTTTATCTGACTAAACCATTGTAACAGGAATATTCACTTTCTATAACCAATAATCACACAGATAGAGAATTACAAAAAACGAGAAAAGTACAGACAGATCAGAAGACTTCACAGAGGAAAAAAAAAAAAAAAAAAATCTGTTTGGAGAATAATAAAAAGAGCGAATTTTTCTACAGCTCAATACTAAAAAGGCTTTTGGTTGGGCACAAGTACTGTTAATCCAGTCCACGCCTGCTATTTAAAGGTAGGTATTATTGGTTTCAAGATGGGATGATGAATCATGGATCAACCACTTACCCTGTACTCACACTGTACCACTTGCCCAGAGGATGAATAACAGTATAATTCTGGTTGATTTGCATATAAAACAAATTCGAAAACTCTTTGTACGTTCTGACCTGAATTGTTCATTTTAAAATTTGTCCATATCTTAGTAAAATTGTGTGTGTATGTGCTTAGGGACAAAGCGCCCGGGATATTTGATGAAACAATAGTGTTTTGAATCTACATATAAAAGAGATGTTACTACATGATCATATATGTGCATTTTTGTGTGTCTTAATTCTAATTTTAAATACTCTCTCTCTCTCTTCCTCTCTCTCTCTCTCTTCTCTCTCTTCTCTCTCGCTCTCTCTCTTCTCCTCCTCTCCTCTGCTCTCTCTCCTCTCTCTCTCTCTTCTAAATATATATATATTATATATATAGCTATATATAGATATATATATTTATATAATACTATATATATATATATAATGTATTATATATAAATTATATCTTGTTTATATATCTATCACTATCTCTCCACTCTCTCTGCCACACTCTCTTTACTATCCCTTCTCACACTCTCTCTCTCACTTCCTCCCTCTCCCCCCCTTTTCGTCCATCACTCTTTCCTCCAACTTCCCTGCCTCATCCCCCTCCTCTCCTCTATCCCCTCACTCTTCCCCCTCTCCCCCCCCGCCCAAACCCGCAAAGCCACAAAACACCCACCAGACCGAAAAACATCTCCCAGGCCGTTCTGCAACACAACAGGTAATCTCCGTGGTGCGTGCCATCTCCCTTGGACAGCTGAGAGCATAAGCATTGATGTGAGCAGGAAGCCGAGGACAAGCATAGCACCCACCTGAGCATGCCACGAAGGGCAGAGGGAGTATGTTCTTGAGTTCCCTCCACGGCTCCCTCATCGCTGCCACGTCAGGTTGAAGTGAAATGCAATGAGGATTATGTGGGAATTAGGTGGCCATCGCGGCTTGTTATAGGTAAGACGGTGCGTGCGATATGGGTATGTTCATTCTCTGGTCGGTCGTTGTCTGTTGTGTGTGGTGTCCTCCTCTCTACCGCCCTAGTCCTTTCTGTCTATGTGTTCTACTGTCTGTGTGTGGGTCGTGTCGTGACGTTACTGTCTTCTGTGTGTTCTGTTTGTCTGCATTTGTGGTCAGTCTTCGTTGTCTCTATCTCTATCTGATCTCTCTTCTTTCTTCCTGTGTCTACATTTTTGGACTGTTGTTTCGTCTGCCTTTCATGTGTCTATTTTTCGCGTCATTCGGTTGTCGGTCGGTCTTGTCCTTCTCTCTCTGTCCCTCTCTTCCTACTCTCTCCCTATCTCTACTATCTGTCTGTCTGTCTGTCTGTTCTCCCCCTCACTCTCTCTACCTCCTCTTCTCTATCCTATCTATTTAT
>NC_051393.1:53417810-53422810 GCF_015228065.2 Penaeus monodon | reverse complement strand
TATTTCGAAATACCAATTTTAGGGACAGCCAATCCCAAAGGGAGTTTTTCAATTTGAAACCTCAAAATGGCCATTGTAAGGAAGATGAAAATATTTAATATCCCCAAGGGATCAGCGGAAGCAGCCCCCGCCGGGCCCAAAGTGCTACGAAATGAGATGAAAAAATTTAGGTTTACCTGTTTTGCCATACTGGCGGTGTTGTGGCGGTCCTAGTTGTGCTTGCCCTCAGATTGGTCAGGAAAAATAGCATAAAATAATAAATAAGTAAATATATATATATATATATATATATATAATATATATATTAACACTATATTATATATTATGTAGTATGTATGTATGTATGGATGTATGTACTGTACAGCGCTTGCCCTTAGGGCTGGTTGAAACATGCTTTTTTGAAGGCCAACGCGAGCACAGGACCTTCGTTCCTTGCCAGGAAATGTGCAGGTGGAAGGTATATGGAGTTTCTTCTCTCGCGTAGCATAGGTTGTCCATGGTCTCAATGCCGAAAACAGCGTACATGAAGATGCAGGCGTTGCTCTTTTTGCACAGCCATCATTGTCTACGCGCGAGAGTTTGGAGTTCTCCCAGGACGGCACGTGGGAGTGTGGTGGGCAAGGGTCCCCCGTACTTGCCTTTACGAACCGACAGAGGTCGTGATGAGGACCATAGGTAATGAACTGGTAATGAACTGGTAGTGACAAATGGTGAACCGACCTCAAGTTCATAGTCATGATAATCACAGGATGGGTCTACACTATCTTGGCCCAGGCACATTATATGCTTAGACTGATGTGAGGACTACAATCCTTGCAAGCCTTCCTGGCAAAGTGAACATCATCAGGGTCTTGAGTTGCTGCTGCGTGTGGATGTCGATTACTGCTTCGTCAGCAAACAGCCCATAATCTATGCATGTGAGCTGCATTGACATTTCGCCTGGGCTCTTAGACGGGCCGGTGTTGAAGAGTTCTGTTTCTGTTCTTGTACGGGAGAAGATTGCCTTCAGGTGTGAGGTACCAAAGGAATGGCGGGGGCAGGAAGCAAAGAACGTCCCAAACGCACTGGAGGAAGACGTAGCCCAACTTTATATATATATAATAATTATTATATATAATTATATATATATATATTATATCGTATAGATATATATATAGATAATACACATAATAAATTTGACACATACTACAAACACACACACACACACACATTGTGTGTGTTTTGTGTGATATAATAATTTTCATAGATATTATATATATTATTATATATATATATATACTATATATATATATATATTAAATATATATATATATATATTATACATGTACTATATAAATATATATATATATATATATAATTATTATATATATATATATTATATTATATCTATTTGTTGAGTGTGTGTGTGCTTGTGTAGCAGGTATACACTTTTGGGTGTTCTATCGATTATCTCTTCTCTCTCTTGCCCTGTCTCTCTCTCTCTCTTATTTATATCTCTGTCTCTCTCTCTCTCTCTCTCTCTCTCTCTCTCTTCCTCCTCTCTCTCCTCTCTCTCTCTCTCTCTCTTCTCTCCTCTCTCTCTCTCTCCTCGCTGTCTGTCTCCCTCTCTCTCAGAAATTGCTCTATCACCCCCCCCCACAAAAAAAAAAGCAGAATAAGAAATAAATGAATAAACAAATTAAATAAAGGAAGGGCAACTGCCGACCTGAAATGCCGCTGACATGAAGTGTTAAAAATCTTTCCCTTTTCAGCTTTCATTGCGTCCCGTCACCTGGCTTGAGGTCATCTGCTAACACTTCCTAAAAGAGCATTGGAAATTAATGCAGGTGAGGAAGTGTTTTTCGTTCTTTTTCTCTCTCTTTTTTTAAAATCAGTACATTATGTTGACTTTTTTTTTCTTTTGCCGATTACTATGAGAAATCTTTTAGCTTTGAAGAGCGAAGTTTGTTGATCCGCTTATTCTTATTACCAAAACATGATAAAGTAAAGTTGTGTGCGTGTGTGTGGGTGTGTGTGTTTGTGTGTGTGTGTGTGTGTGTGTGTTTGTGGTGCCGTGGTTTGTGTGTGTGTGTGGGTGTTGTATGTGCGTATGTGTGTATGTGTGTGTGGTGGTGGTGGGTATGGTGTGTGTGTGTGTTTTCTGTGTGTGTGTACGTTGTGTGTGTGTGTGTGTGTGGCTTTCTCTTGCCTTGATTCTCCCCAGTTGCCTTTGCTGTCAACTCTCAAAAATAAATAAATAAATAGATAAAAAAATAAATAAAAGAGATTGATTCATCAAGTTGTGGAACGAATTTTGACATTTTTCTTTTTTGGTACTCAGCAATTAAAAACACACGCATTTTTTTTTTTTTATTTTTTTTAGTTCTTTGTATTATTTCCGGCCGAGTCGTCAAGGCCGTCGATGTCATTGCTCAGGACGTGTTGAAAGATCATTTTGTTTTTTTTACTTTTTTTTTTTTTATTCTTTTGATGGGAGAATTTATCAAGTTTCGAGTCTTCGAAAGTTGATAAAGTCTTTGTAGGGCGTTTATTAAAAATCTCAATGAATAATTAACAATATGAATATTTCTGTGCCATATGAAATTCGCCTATTATTTTTGAGTTTCTCATGTTGGTACATACAAAGAATAGTTGTATTGTTGACAGTATTTGCAAGCACCACACACGTACGCAAGACACGCACACAAACAGAAAACACAAACAAACACAACACATACAGACAACACACACGCAAACACACGAAAATACATAAACATACACACATACATACACACAACACACAAAAACACACACACAACACAAAACAAACACACTGAATACACCGGACACCTATATAAAAAATATAATAAACCAATAGATAAATAAATAAATAATAAAAGGTTTTTTTTTTTTATTATTTTTATCTATTGATATTGTATTTTAATTCTCTATATCATTGTTAGTAATAAAAGTGAGATCAGGCACACGGTCGCAATCTTTTCATGGAAAGGTAAAAGCTTTATCGAGGCAACGGTTTCCCTTCCAGGTGTTGCACAAGGTGGCCAGTTGATAACGTTGCATTCAATGGCGGGAAAAGCTCTGGCCATGTTAGAGAAGGTTTTTTTTTTTTTTTAAAACCGATTAAAACGCCTTTTGCTGGTTTTATGAAAGTGTTGGGACTAAAATGATAAGTAAGATAGTTCATAGGACATGCAAGCAGATGGTTGACATTCTCTCTGTTGTTATCACGGAAATATTGAAACATATTTCTATTCTGTGTTCTCCGGAAAAGCATTAAGACCCCCCCCCCCCCCCCCCCCCCCCCCCCCCCCCATGAAACACCTGAACCGATATTTATATTCGACAAGATGTAGAAAAGTAAGGAATGAGAAATATGAATATGTCACAATACAAGAGATGTGTCATCATTGTGAAGATTATTCAATTCATCCTTCATACCTATTAAAGCACTTCTATATGTATCTGGGAGACACTGAAACATCTCTCTGTGTATCCGGGAGACACTGAAACATCTCGCTAGTATTCCGGGAAAAACTCTACTGAAACCTTACCCCGGTTTTTACTCAATTTACCTCCGGTATTCCGAAGTCCTGTTCGAGATCCTCGTTCTTTCTTTAACCCAGATACATAGAATAAATGTTATGCTTAATTTTGAATTGATTACCATGTAATTCCATAGGTTATATATATTGAAGGACCATTTTGTTTCGGTTAATAAGCTAGATCTTAATGTAATCTATATTGCAAGGAAGTTGTGCATTTAAAGGGACGCAGACGTAAATGTCGGTTAGGAATGAGCGGATGTTATATATATTATATATATATATATATATATATATATATACATATATATATATATATATTATATATATATGTGTGTGTTTGGTGTGTGTGTGTGTGTGTGTGTGTGTGTGTGTGTGTGTGTGTGTGTGTGTGTGTGTGGTCTGTGTGTGTGTATGTGTGTGTGTGGGTGAGAGGAGAGAGAGAGAGGAGAGAGTGCGTTTTTCTCTTCACTCAAACTGTAGAGGTGTGACGTGTGTGATGGTTCATCACTCAGTATCATTTGTGTTTTTGGTGGGTCAGAAAAAGCTGTAGAATATGAAATGGGGAATGAAGATGACTAATGATTAATAAATAAAGGTCCCCTCTTTTCCATCTCTCATTTCCATTATTTTCCTTCGGATTTTCACCCGAGTCTAAAATTTAGATTTTTCTTCTATTTTTTGTTGCTTATTATCACTTTATCATTGTATTTCTCTTCATCTGCAACTCTTTTGATTTTCTTTGTCTTAAGTATACTCTTAACCGTTATTTATAGTTTTACAGTATGATGACCATATTTTACTTATATTACAAGTGGGTTTTTTTTCCTGTACATTTTACTTGTATCATGAAGAAAACAAAAACACCTTTGTCTGAAAGCATTTAAAAAATATTAATGACAGTTTGTATTACAAAGGCAGGTTACTAAAATACCTTTCCAGACTAACTGCTTACTCGCGGCTGTATTTATTATCATTTATCTATCATTTTTGAAATACTTGACTCAACAGGAAACACGTATGGGTTTTTTTTATAGAATGGAGACATTTCTACTTAACCTCTCGAATACCTGACGATACGGAGGCCAGTTTGAAATCAAGGTGTTTCTTGTTTTTTGTTATATCGATCATTGAAGAGATACGGGGGTGTGTTGTGGGAGAGAGGAGTAAAGGAGAGGAGTAGTAGATAAAGATGATAGATAATAGAAATTGGTGGTTGAGGGTTGAGGAGGAGGATGAGGAGAAGACTACGAAATACAAATAAGAAGAATTAGTAGGAGAGGTTTCACCATACTAAATTATATATTTAACTTATGTAACTATATATATTATGTAGGCGACTTCTTATTATTATGCTTAGTATTTTAGTATTAATAATAACAAATTCGAAAAACTCTTTGAAAAAACCGTCTTGGTTTGACCTAAAATTTGTTCATTTTAAAATTTGTCCATATCTTA
>NC_051393.1:53380310-53387810 GCF_015228065.2 Penaeus monodon | reverse complement strand
CTTTCCTTGTATTTTTCTGCTTTTATTTCCCATTTCTTTTAATTATTTTCGTCCTTAAATATATATATATATATATATATATATATATATATATATATATATATATATATATATATATATATTTTTTTTTTTTTTTTTTTTTTTTTTTTTTTTTTTTTTTTTCTTTCGTTTTTCCTATACTACATAAATTTAATAATGAATAATAAGTGGTCTTATAATTTTTTATCACTATCACCACTATTATTATTTTCATTATTATCATTATTATTATCATCATCATCATTATCATCATCATCATCATCATCATCATCATCATCATCATCATCATCATCATCATCATCATCATCATCATCATCATCATTATCATTATCATTATCATTATCATTATCATTTTTATCATCATCATCATCATCATCATCATCATCATCATCATCATTATCATTATCATTATCATTACTGCTATCGTTCCTAATCATCATCATTATTACCTTTATTACCAAATTATTTACCATTATCATTATCCCCATCAATACCATGGCTAATCTCATTATTTTGATAATGATAATGATTCTATCCCACAACTTTTCAATTGCAGGAATCTTCTTTTGTGCCGGAATTCGTGGCAACAAGTGTCATCGAGTTAAGAACTTTTCTCAGAATTCGGTCGTTATTCAAGGTAACGCACTTTTCTGCTTTATTGGTCTCGGTATCGCCTCCTATCTTTTAATCTCTTCTTTAAATGACTTTTATTCAGCGAGCCAGCAGTTGTTAGAATTTTTTTTTTTTCTTGTTGTTGTTGTAGCAAGTTCTTTTCATTTGCGTTCTTTCTGTATGTTGTTGTTGTTGTTACTACTACTATCATTATTACTATTTTATTGTTATTATTATTATCATTAATATTATCTTCATCATCAATATTATTGTTGTTGTTGTTGTTGTGGTTGTTGTTGTTATTATTATTAATAATATTAGTAGTAGTAGTTGTATAATCGTTGTTGTTTTATTGTTAATACTATTATTATCATCGTTATTACTATCATTTATTATTATTATCATTATTATTTTTATTATTAGCATCATTATTATTATTATTATTATTATTATTATTATTATTATTATTATTATTATTATTATCATTTGTCTTTTCCTTCTTCTTCTTCTGATTTTTCTTTTCTCTCTTTTTTTCCCTATTTTCTCTCTTTCTATTTTCTTTCTTTCTTTCTTTCTTTTCGTTCTGTGGAATTCCCATACGGAACTGAAAAATCAATAATATAATATTCACTCTGACATGTTTTGTTTTTTTCATCTAATCTGCTCTGTTATATTCAACCGCAAAAAAGTATAACGTCTATAAAATCCCATAAAACATGTGAACATCCAAGGGACATTCCTCCTCGATTCCTTCTCGTACTTATAACCCTTTCTGTAAAAGATCGAACCCTTTTCACTCGGCAAACCCAGTCGCGTAGTCGTTTATATTTTTCTCTCTCGCTCTCCGTACGAACCTTTGACATCCATTTATCACTACACACTTTCATCTGCGATCCTGGGCATCCTTTATTTTCTTCTTTCTGCTCTTTTGAATGTCTTTCTTTTTTATTTAATCTTGTTCTTTAGTTTTTTTCTTGTGTTGTGTGTGTGAGGAGTTTTTATGTGGTTCCTTTCTATGAGCCAGTGACATAGTCTGTAGCCTCTCACTGATTTACTCAATCTGCTATATTTCCATGCGACGTGGCTTCCTTTCGATCTTGCTTTCTGAGTTTATTTTTTCTTCAGAACTTGTTTATTTCGCTCGAGCCACTGTATTTCTTGTACTCCGCTGGCTACTTATATTTCTTGTACTCCGCTCGGTCACTGATATTTCTTGTACTTGCGAGCACTGTATATCTCTATACTCGCGCAAGCATTATATCTCTTTTACTCGCTGGCTACTAATATTCTTGTACTCTGACGGGCTACTTATATCTCCTGTACTCCGTTCGGTCACTGATATTTCTTATACTTCGCTCGGCTACTGATATTCTTGGACTTGTTAAGTGAATTCCGTCGTATGTTCTTTAACGAGACGCTTTCTACTTCTATCTTAACCTTGTTATAGGGATTACTTCTAGGGCACAATACACCGTGCGTTGTTAAGTTTGATATATATACCTTAACGCTCTTGTATTCCTTTTGGCTAATAAAAGAAGAAGAAAAAGGTAAAAAAAGAAAAAAATAAATAATAAATAATAACAATAATAATAATAATGATAAAACCTTCTCCTTGTGGACTCACCTGTTTGCTATAAGACTAGATACTTGTAGTTATTGCCTTGCCAAACCTTATTGAAGATGCGGATACAAAGGAACAGGGATAGAGCTCAGGCATACCCCGAAAAGCGGCGACATCCAAGATAGTGGAAACTACCGGGGCATCAAACTTACCTCATTGACTTAGAAAAAGCGTACAATCGGGTCCCAAGGCAGGAAGTGCGGAATTGTCTGCGGCGAAAGGAGGTGGAAGAGAAGTACATCAGGCTATGTATGAGAGTAGCAAGACACTGGTGAGATGTGCAGCGGATGACACAGAGGAGTTTGAGGTTACGGTGGGACTGCATCAAGGATCAGCGCTTAGCCCTTTTTTGTTTGCAGTCATTATTGATTGTATGGCGGGAGAGGTGCAGAGGGAGGCCCCGTGGGATATGGTATTTGCAGACAACGTTGTGGTGAGTACAGAGACAAAGAAGGAGGTAGAACAGAGGCTGGAGTTATGGAGAGAGGCGATGGAAGTACGAAGTATGAAAGTGAGCAGACAGAATACCGAATATCTGAAAATGAAAGCTGGGGAGGAAGAGGAAGAGCAGGAGGAGGAAAGGATAGTAAAAATGCAAGGTGAAGTTGTTAAACAAGTGGAAGAGTTCAAGTATTTGAGATCCACTTTGCAGGCAGATGGAAAGTCAGAGAGGGAAGTTACGAAACGGATACAGGCAGGATGGGGAGCATGGAAGAAAATAACAGGCGTGATGTGCGACAGAAATGTTTCAGACGCTGTGAAGGGAAAGATGTACAAGACGATGGTGGGACCAGCGATGATGTACTGGATGGAGACGTTAAACTTTAACAAAGGCGCAGGGAGGAAAGATACAAACTGTGGAGATGAAAATGTTAAGATGGCCGCTGGGAATCACAAGGCGGGAGAGAATGAGAAATGAAGAAATGAGAGAGAGGTCAAAAGTGGGAGATATAATAAGAAAGTTACGGGAAAGTAGATTATGATGGTTGGGACACGTTGTCAGGGGGGACAATGACTACGTAGGAAAAAGGGTGAGACAGTTACAGGTGGGTAGGAGGAAAAGAGGCAGGACGAAGAGAAGATGGGAGCATTGCATTAAAGAAGATAAGAAAGAACGAGGAGCCAACGAAAGAGGAAAAAAAAGAAAAAAAAATCCGCTCCGGCGACCTAAGACTTGGATTTAAAGCCAGAAGAAAATGAAGATGTAGTTATTACCTTCTTTCGTACCATTTTAACAAGAGTTGTTCATACTCATCGCTTTTCTAAGTATGTCCTCAATTTCGTTCCTAGTATTACCATTTCGACAATAAATAGAAAAAAAGTAAAATACTCTCTTGGGCCATTTTGTTCTTCAATGTTCTTTTTGTTCTTCCATTTTGTTGTTCAACGATGTGTTATTTTAAGTGTCTGTATTGCATATCTCGTCTCTTCTTACGCTGGTCTACAGTTCTTATGCAATAAACAAACAAGCAACAGACCTATACTTAACTACCGCTTGTACACCTGTTCTTCTCTCTCGGAATCAACAAGGTCCTTTTTCTTGTCATCCAGTAATACCTGTGGTAAAATCCTCTATCTTTTGGTCTGTTTTTTCTTCTTCTTCTTTTTCTTCTTCTTTTTTTTTCTTCTTCTTCTTCTTCTTCTTCTTTTTCTTCTTTTTCTTCTTCTTCTTCTTCTTCACTCAGTTTCATGTTTGCTATGATTTTTTCTTTTGTGATTATAAGCTTTTCCTCTAGTTTAATTCCTTTTAATTTTTAAGAAGGGAGTCAGTTTAGTAAAAGTATGGTTAGTAGTAGTAATAGTAATTGCAGTAATAGTAGTAGTAATAATAGTAAAAATTGATACTGGTAGTATCTTCATCATCATCATCTTCATAAACTTCATCATTATCATCATCATCATCATCATCATCTTCATCATTTTCACTAACATTTTCATTATCACTATTATCACCATTATCACTATCATCATCACCACCATCAGCAAGCATCATCATTATCATTACTATTGGATATAATTTACATCATTATTACTACTCCATTAATAATCATAATACTACTATCGCTACTACTGCCTTGTTTTCACTTATGTTTCACTCATTGAATTGCAATGAATGACAAAAAAGGAGAATGTTAATTAATGAACAAAAAACAAATATATAAACGTGATATTAAGCAGACTGAATGATTCAGCAAAATGATATCCGACCTTCATTTCCTTTATAGAATCATATATCTTCGGATTCTTTGGTGGATTCTTCAAAGACTTTATCAAAGTTTGATTAAAAGAAAAACAAAAATGTGCAGCGGAGCTTTTGCTTTTAAGAAAAGCGTTTTTCCTGAGATATTTCTCAGCTCTCTCTTTCGGCGAGGCTGTCATGTGCTTTTGTCTGATGGTAAAGTAAGCGTTGTTATCATGGAAGCTGTTGATTATGTGGATTGTAGTGCGTGTGTGTGTGTGTTGTGTGTGTGTGTGTGTGTATTATGTGTTTGTGTGTGTGTGCGCACATGCGCACATTCTGTCTATCTGCTGATAGATAGCTCTAAGACACAGAGATACATCTATAAGCTATAGAGCGCTGCAGAGACAGTTCTCTCGCAAGACACTATAGAATAAGACAAAGCCCGTGACTGCCATTGTCCCGCCGTCCGTCCGCATACATGCCAGTAATCCTCGTAGTGTTGAGGTTCCTTTGATGGAGCTGTAGAATCCCATGTAGCAATTAGGCGCCGTCGGAGAGATGCCTACAAGCGCGTTGGGGGTAAATTCATGTAGATTATATTAACGTCATTATAGGCGTATCTGACGAGGATAAAAGGCTTTGGTATTGTAATTCGTGTTTGTTTTGGTGATGGTCTCTTGTGGATGATTTAGACTTATCGGATAATTGTAGAATTGGTATAGAAACACGCTGAAGTTAGCGTATTAGGTAATTATTAATGTATTATTACAAAGGATAGTGGCTTTCCTCATACAGGTTTTTCACGTACATGAACATATATACACATATTTGTTTCTTCTTCTTCTTCTTCTTTTCTTTTCTTTTTCCTCTTTTAGACAACTCGGAAAAAAAAAGTTTTCGCTTGCCTGCCTTCTCACGTACTCTTCTTCCTCTTCTTCACGTTTATCTTGTTATCATTATCATCGTTGTTGTTGTTGTGATTATTATTATTATCATTATTATTATTATTATTATTATTATTATTATTATTATTATTATTATTATTATTATTATTGTTATTATTATTATTATTATCACTATTATTATTATCATTATCTCTTCCTCAAAATATTAAAAAGAAATTTCACCCAAATCACAATCTACGCCCACATTTGACCCTCTCTGAAAAAAATATATATGTGTATATATAAATATATCTGTATGTATGTATATGTGCGTGCGTGTAATATATATAAATTACATATAGCTATATATATATATATATATATATATATATATATATATATTATATATATATATATATATATATATATATATAGTTATAGTTATATATAGTTATATATAATATAACATATATATGATAATAAGAATTTAAAAATCGCAAATATATATCATACATAGAATAATATATATATATATAATATATATATATATATATACATGTATATATATATATGTATATATCGGTGGGTGCCCTCGGTTTTTGCTTTCAGAAACCTGCTTCCGAGGGTAAGTTTGGAAATAGATTGATGCAAATAAGTCGAAAATATGGATAAAGAAACATCGAATCAACTTAGTAGCACTTATTTCGATTTAAAATATAAATAATAACATACAGCACTTGATGGAAATTTATTTATATAACCCCGAAAGAGATCCAGGCATTATTATTATTATTATTATCATTATCATCATTATTATCATTATTATTATCATCTTTATTATCATTATCATTAACATTATATATTATATATATATATATATATATATATATATATATATATATATATTATTATATATATATATACTATCATTAGGATCATTACGCAAACATAAACAAAACAACTAAATATAAAGACAAACACAAAAAACATTTTAATAACAACAAACGATAACACTTTCACCTCGATTATTATTATCATTATTATTAGTAGTAGTATAGTTATTATTATGGGCCGCGGTGGCCGAATGGTTAGAGCGTCGGACTCAAGACTGTCACGACGGCAGTCTGAGTTCGAAGGTTCGAGTCACCGACCGCCGCGTTGTTTCCCTTGGGCAAGGGACTTCAACTTGATTGCCTACCTAGCCACTGGGTGGCCAAGCCAGCCCAAGTCAGTGCTGGTCCCAAGCCCGGATAAAATAGAGAGAATGATTACCTAAAAAAAAAAAAAAAAAGGTACCACCGGCACTCTCCGTGGAAAGGAACTGGGGACCCTACCACGTACTCACTCCAAGAGCATCACAACATGTAAACTACAATTAAGAATCATGCTGTGACCACGGCGGCTCAGACATGAACCTACCGTTAAAAGAAGAAGATAGTTATTATTATCATTATCAATACCATAATCATCATCATTATTCTTAATATTACTCTCATTATTATTATTACTCTCATTATTATTATTATTATCATCATTATTATTACTATCAATATTATTATTACTATCATTATCATTATTACTATCATTATTATTATTACTATCATTATTATTATCACTACTATTATTATCATTATTATTATTACTATCAATATTATTATTGCTATCATTATTATTATTACTATCATTATTATTATTACTACTATTATTATCATTATTATTATTACTATCATTATTATCATTACTATCATTATTATTATTACTACTATTATTATCATCATTATCTTTACTATTACCATTATCATTGGCGGCCACCGTGGAGCATCGACAACGCCCGCGGCTAAGGGCCATGAGGGTCGGCCACCTGTGGTCTGAGTTTAAATGAAACTCGTCGACTCGGGGCAAGGGCCGCCACCTGCCAGAACCAAAGCCTTATCATTACTATCTTAATCATAATTATTAATCAAACATGAAAAAAAAACATGAAATAAACGCACAAAAACACTTTGAAAGACAAAGAGAGAGAGAGAGAGAGAGAGAGAGAGAGAGAGAGAGAGGAGAGAGAGAGAGAGAGAGAGCCATGCACTGACGAGAACGTACCAGCCGAGGGTTTCATGCGAAATACCCGAGCCTATGAGAAGGCCTGAGTTTGCTGTGTGGAAAAT
>NC_051393.1:53337810-53340310 GCF_015228065.2 Penaeus monodon | reverse complement strand
ATGAATTTTCTTGACAAAACGTAGAGTACGGAATAAAAGGTATTTTTAAATAGTCTCTGTTTTTGCCTCTCTCTCTCTCTCTCTCTCTCTCTCTCCCTCTCTCTCTTTCTTCTCTCTCTCTCTCTTTCTCTCTCTCTTTTCTCTCTCTCATTCTCTCTCTCTCTTCCATTTACTTCGCCACACAATTATCTAAATGCAACTTCTGCCGTGCAAAGCCTTCACATGCAACACAAGCAGTTGCAACAACTTTGCACTCTCAGCCACTTCCCAGTCCACTTGTTTTGTCAATCACACGACAAATCAAATTTTCGAGAAGTTGTAAAGTTGCTGTGCTATTGAGACGCTGTTGCTTTCGGTCTTAATGAAGTTGCACGGAATGCAGGACCGTTGCTCTGCTCTGACATTCGGGGTGGCGAGAGGGGGGAGAAGGAGGGAGGGTGGGGGAAGGAAAGGGGGGAGGGGGGGTAGCGAGAGGGAAAAGAAGGAGGGAGGGTGGGGGAAGGCAGGAGAGGAAGGGAGGGAGGAGGGGGGTAGGAGGGGAGAGGAGGAGGGGGGGAGGGAAGGAGAAGGAGGGAGAAGAAGGGAGGGAGGGAGAAGGAGGGGGGGAGGGAGGAGGGGGGTCGAGATGGGGGAGAAGGAGGGAGGGTGGGGGAAGGGAGAGAGGGAGAAGGGGGGGCGGCGAGAGGGAAAGAGGGTGGGTGGGTGGAGGAGGGAGGAGTGGGAGCAGGGAGAGAAGGAGAGGAGGGAGGGAGGCAGGAGGGTGGGTGGAGGAAGGGATGAGAGGGAGCAGGGAGGAGAGGGAGGAGGGAGGGAGGACGTTTTTTTTTATTATTGCTTCTCCCGGCGGGGAACAGGGAGTGAGGCAGGACCTGTTTATAGTTTATTGTTATTACTATTGTTTTTGACATTTTGATTGACTATTGGGATGATGACTGTCATTGTGGACGGAATTTGTGATCTGATTATTTATTGATTTTATCTTATCTTTATGATTTAAGTATTATTGCTATTATTATTTTTATCATTATTATTAATATTATTATTATTATCATTATTATCATTATTATTACTGTTATCATCATTATCATTGCTATTATCATTATCATTATCAACATGATTGTCATCATTCTTATTCATATTCTTATTATCATTATTTTTATTATCATTATAATTGTTATTTTTTCATTGTTATGCTCATCATTGTCATCATCATATCCTTTATCATTTTATAAACATTATCATTATTATTAGCTGCATTATCATTACCAACATTAATAATGATGTCCTTCCGAGTTCCCCATATTTACTATTATTACTATTACTATTAACACTATCAAGGATTTTGATGTTATTGCACTTACAACAAATACTCTTATCCCTGTTTGTTTGTTGTTGTTTGTTTCTTTTTCTTTTTCTTTTTTTTTCTTTTTCTTTTTTGCGTTCTTTAATCTTTGGAATTTCATAAGGAAAAGATCGTGACTGTCTTTTTCACCCTGTTCAATGGTTGGGCTTGTGTGTGTGTGTGTGTGTGTGTGTGTGTGTGTGTGTGTGTGTGTGTGTGTGTGTGTGCGGTGTGTGTGTGTGTGTGTGCGTGTGTGTGTGTGTGTGTGTGTGTGTGTGTGTGTGTGTGTGTGTGTGTGTAAGTGCATGTGTGCGGGAGTATTTGGGTGTGAATGTGTGTGTGTCTGTTTGTGTGTGTGTCGTGTGCGTGTGTGTGTGTGTGTGTATATGCGTGTTTCTCTCTGCCTGTGTGATGATACATTACCTCGTGTACTTCCGCTGAAGCTATATTGATATTAATAATATCAATATATATATCAAAATAATATCCCAATATGAGCCTAGATTGATATAAATGAAGCAAGTCTCCTATTCTGATAATAATTAATATATTCCGCTCCGCCGAAATTACGCCAATATTAATTCCTACATCGGTTCCAAGTCATTCCGGTTGTGTCATATTTAGTTAATTTGTTTCGTGTAGTTTTGTTTGTGATATAAAGTCAAATTTATTTCCATAAAAAGCCTTCCCTTGTGTTTACGGTTCATTATGATTTTCAGTGCACTTTAACATTGCATTGATCATTCATAATTCACTCCGGAAAAAAAAAGATTGCGGCTTCAGTTTTATCAGTCACTGAAAAATAGGGTAGATTTAATATATATAATTTGCATGCCTCTAGCTCAGGTGTGTGCGTATTAATACATTCATGCATTAATTCATACATACATGCATGCATGTACAGATGGATAGATAGATGGAGATATAAATGAATAAATTTAGAAAAGAGAAATAAATAAATATATATATATATATATATATATATATATATATATATATATATATATATATATATATTACACACGCACATTATACACAAATACACACACACACACACACACACACAAACAAACACACACGCACTATGTTTTCAAATAAACAGTTTCAGCAGATAACTTCATTACCAGGGTTGTTCAAGCAAGTCTACCGAACTTAAAC
>NC_051393.1:53300310-53302810 GCF_015228065.2 Penaeus monodon | reverse complement strand
CCTTTGCCGTGCTCTTGAGGGCTGTTTTTTCAAGGCTTTCTCTCCTGCGTGTGTATTTTGGGGGCTTTTTCACCCTCCGTACTCTTGGACACATACACACACTTAGAAGTGTATATATCCACCTACGCATACAAACGCGTTTAAAAACGTATTCTCTCTCTCTCTCTCTCTCTCTCTCTCTCTCTCTCTATATATATATATATATATATATATATATATATATATATATATATATATATATATATATATATGGTGTGTGTGTGTGTGTGTGTGTGTGTGTGTGTGTGTGTCCCCTTCCCCATCACCTGCTCCCTTCTCCCGCTTTCCTCTCTTCTATCACTTCAACTTTCCTTCACTCTTCCCCTTCCCTTTTCCCTCCCTTTCTTCCACCACTTTCTCCCCTTTTCCTATTCCTCTCCCTTCCACCATCCCTCCTTCCTTCCTTCTCTCTTCCCCTTTCGCCCTCTCCTCCCTCTCCCTCTCTGCCTTACGCCCTCCCATCTTCTCTCCCTCCCTTCCTTTCAGCTAACATACCTCTACCCCTTCTCTTTCCCTTCCACCTTCCTTCCCTTCTCCTTTCCCTCCTTGCCTCATTATCTATCGACCCCTTTCTCCCACTCCCTCTTCCCCTTTCACGTAATCTCCCTTACCCCTTACCCCTTCTTTTTTACCATCCCTCCCTCCCTTCCTCTTTCTCTCCCTACCCCTTCCCTCCCTTCCTCTCCCCTTCCCTCCCTCCCTCCATTCCCCTTTCCCTCCCTCTCCTCTCCCCTTCCTTCCCTCTCTTCTCCCCATCCTTCCCTCCCTCTCTTTTCCCTTTTCCTCCCTTCCCTCCACCCCCCTTCCTTCCCTCCTTACCCCTTCCCTCCCTTTCTCCCTCTCCCCATCTCATCCTCCTTCTTCCCTCCCTCCCTCCCTCCCTCGTAAATATTTATGCCAAAACTTGCACCCAATACGCAGGGCGTCCATATACAAACGCTTGTCGAGCGGATCACCACCTGAAAAGGATATTAACATATAGATTACACAACAAACGTTCACACAGGAACCACTGCATTAAAAAACGATTGGATATATAAAGTGTACCTTCCTTATACTGGTGTTTGTGTTGCCACTTCATTGTTGTAATTGTTAGTGTTATCAATATTTGAAATTTCATTATGCTAATTTACGATTTTCATCATCAATAGTATTAGTAGTAGTTGTAACAATAATCATTAATATTATCGTTATTCTATTGTTATTATCATTATCATTATAATGATTATCATTATTATCATAATTATCATTATGAATACTAATAATGATAATTATAGTGATGAAAATAGCAATGATAATGAAAAAAATATTAATAATGATAATGAATTTAATAATAACAATAATAATAATAATATTAATAATAATATTAAATAATAATAATAATAATAATAACAATAATAACACTAATTGACATAGCTGTACCAGCGGACCAGAACATCATCAATACTGAGGAAGAGAAAGTGACTAAATATCAAGAACTAGCATTCGAAATTAAGAGAATCCATAGAGCATCGAAAGTGACAGTGATACCAGTCGCGATCGGTGCACTCAGAACAATCTCAAAGAATGCAAAAACCTGGCGTGGGAAGTTAGACATACCTGACACAGTTGTCGGCCATCCTTGGAACAGCTCACATATTGCGGGAAGTTCTATGTTTCTAAGCTGCGGGAAGTAGATGAGACAAAATAAAGAGGACCCAGAAGAACATGAAAGGACTGGAGAGAATGATACAATAACAGCATAACAATAATAATAATAATAATAATGATGATAATAATAATTATAATAATAATAATAATAATAATAATAATAATAATAATAATAATAGTAATAATAATATGGATAATAATAATGATAATAATAATAATAATATAAATTATATAATAATAACAGTAACAGTAATAATGATAATATTACTGATAATGATAAGAGTGGTAATAATTCTTCACTACTACTAGTACTACCACTACTGCTGCTAATAATAATAATAACAGTAGTAGTAACAATAATGATAATAATAATATAATAATAATAATAATAATAATAATAATAATAATAATAACGATAATGATAATAATAATAATAATTATAACAATAAAAGCAGGATTGTTTCCAACTCCAGGGAAAATAAATTTCAAAAACGTCTCCCCGCAAACAATTTTTCACATCATCTGCGATAATGAGAAGAAGCACTTTATACCCTGGGATGTCCGAAAAAGTCCTAAGCCCCACAAAGTTCCCTGATTACTTTTTTAACTTTGGGTGTATATTAAGCATAGTTGAGTGTTTTCGCAAGCAGTGTACATCGTCTTATTTTTTATTTGTTGTTTTTTCTGCTTACTTCCTGACATGATTTTCTAGTTTTTTTTTTTGTTCTGTTTCTATTTCTTTTTTCTTTTTCTTTTTCTTTTTCTTTTTCTTTCTTTTTCTTTTTCTTTTTTACTTTTTCTTTTTATTTAT
>NC_051393.1:53270310-53272810 GCF_015228065.2 Penaeus monodon | reverse complement strand
AAAGTTATTATTTGAAAAAATAATTTCAAGAGGTGATATGTGAATCTTTTTCATATATAACTCATGTTTTAAATGTAGCTTTATCTTTTTTCTGAAAAAAGTGTCGAAATATTATTTGTTTTGGAAAACATTTAATATTTAGGGAAGACTGGTTTTAACGTGTGTGTGTGTGTGTGTGTGTGTGGTGGTGTGTCTGGTTGGTGTGTTTTTTGGCATGGCAAAAAAATATTTGTTTTAAAAATTTTTTTTGTAACTGTGTGTGCGGTATAGAATTTAAACAAAAAAAAACCATGGGGTTTTTATGTTTCCTGGGGGTCCATAGTAGATCTGTTCGATCAAACGCGATGCGGGGGTACTATGCGCTAGAAAATATTTCGAATGCTGACCTTTGTTCCGCTTTTGCTTTTTGTGGTATTCGGTTATAGTGGTTGGATGCAGAGCGTGTGTGGCTGGGAAAAGGAAAATCTAGGCACCACAAGGAACCCCCCCCCCCCACACTCAAAAAAACCAACGCAACTTATTCTGGGTTGGGGATAATAATCATAAATAAATAAATAATTATATTATATAATATTTTAAAATTATATATATATATTAATAAATAATAAATATATATATATTATATAATATATATTATATATATATATATATATATATTTTAAGTATATATAATGCAACAAAACATACATAAAAAATTATATATATTATAATATTTATATATATAATATTTTAATAATATATATAAAATAATATAATTTTAATATATATATATATATAATAACACACACACAAAAACACAAACCACCACCACACACACACACACACACACACAACCACACACACCCCCACACACACACCACAAAACCACACTCACCAAACACACAATAACAAAAACAAAACACAAACAAGCACACACACAACACAACACACACACCACACAACACAAACACACACCATCACACACACACACCACACAACACACCCACACACACACATACAAAAACCACACACACATACACATGGTGTGTGTTGTGTGTTTTGTGTGTGTGTATTTATATTTATGTATTAGTAATATATATATTTTATATATAATATATTAATATATATATATAATTTTACGAAAATACAAAAACTACTTTTTTTTAATAACGGTAGGCCATTTTTGACAACCGGGGTACAACGTGGTATTTAATTTGTATTTTTTCATGTTGTGAGCTCTTGGAGTGATACGGGGTGGGGCCCCATTTCCCTTTCACGGAGAGTGCCGGTGTTCCCTTTTTGGGAAATCATTCTCTCTATTATCCGGGTTAGGGCCAGCACTGTCTTGGGTGGCCCACCCACCCGTGGCCCAAAAAGGTATGTACGATATTGCATATATATATATAATTTATATTAAAAAAATAGATTATATATATATATATATATATATATATATGGTTGGTGTGGGGTTGTTTTTTTTTTTTTTGTTGTGTGTGTGTGTTTGTGTTTTTTTTTTTAAAAAAAAAAAAAAAAAAAAAAACAAAAACACCCCCACACCACACCCCCCCCCAAACACACACACAAATATATATATATATATATATATAATATATATATATATAATATAATATATATATTAATAAAATATATAATTATATTAATAATATATATTATATATACATATATATCTGCACATATATAATATATATATTATAAATATATATATAATATTATATATATTATTATTATATAAGTATTGTGTGTGTGTTGGGGGGTGTATGTAGTATGTATTTGCATATCATATATGCAAAAAAACACACACAAAACACAACACACACAACACACAACCCCAACACACCACACAAAAATAAAAATTTAATTATATAATAATTTAAATTTATATATTATATATTTAAATTTAATATACAGAATATTTTAATATATATTATATTATTTTATTTTTTATTATATAAAAATATATAAATATATATATTGTTTTATAATTAATATTTTATATATATAATAATATATATATAATTATATATATTAAATAATGCAATATTTAATATATTTATAATAAAATTAATATATGTTTGTTGTGTGTGTGTGTGGGGTGTGTGTGGGTGTGGTGTGTGTATGTGTGTGTGTGGTGTGTGGTGTTGTGTCTTGTTGTCTGGTTTTTGAGTGCGTCTGGAGATTTTCGAATATATTGAATGCAAATGTGTGGTGTGTGGTGGTGGTGGTGTGTTACGTAAATATTATAATACATATATAATTTTAATATATATATATTTTATATATATAATAAAATATTTTAAAATATATAATTAATAATAAAATAATATATATTTATATAAATATATAATTTTAATTTTAAGTTTTTATATTTTAAAATCTCAACACACACACAAAAACCCAAAAACTACACACAACACACACACACACACACATATATAGTATAATATAAAATATATATATATTTAAAAATTTATATAAAATTTTTTTTAAAAATTTTTTATAA
>NC_051393.1:53240310-53252810 GCF_015228065.2 Penaeus monodon | reverse complement strand
CACACACACAAACACACAAAAACAAACATATAGAGAAATATATAAAAATATATATATATATATAATATATATAGATATATATATATACATATATATATATAGTATATATATATATATCTTATTATATATGATTAGTATTATCTGGTATATAATCTACAGTTTATATAATATATACACATTTTTTTTTTTTTTACGGTAGGTTCATGTCTGAGGCGCCGTGGTCCACAGCATGATACTTAATTGTAGGTTTTCATGTGGTGATGCTTTGGACGTGAGTAACGTGGTAGGGTCCCAAGTTCCCAGTTCCTTTCCACGGAGAGTGCCGGTATTGTTACCTTTTTTAGGTAATCATTTTCTCGATATTCTCGTCGGCTTCTTGCATCATAAAGTTTTATCGCCGTCTATTAGTATATGAAAATTCACATTACCGTGTATCCTCACAGCCCACTGCTCCCAACGACAGCCTACACCGACAGACATCCGATTACGGTGTAGGGGATGCACGACCAAAGGGGTATAAACAACAGGACTAGAATTTCTTCTTCATTCACGGAGCCAGCAATCGAGGAGGAGAATACTCCTTTTGGAGGAGGAAATAAACTCCTTATTCTTTTCTTTATTCATTCTGTTGCACTGAACTTCAACAGACATAATCAACATGTCAGCTCATGTTTGTGCGTTGTTATTTTCTTCTGTTGAGACTTTCACGATACTCAGAAACAAAAAAAATTTTCGTAATTTTAGTGTTAGGCAAAAGCACACAGCCACAGCCAGCTGCTTCTCTCCCGCAGCTTGAAGCGCCGCCGTGACCAGGCCGGTTTGTAGGGCAGACGTCCATTGGCTCAGGGTGAGGTAAGATCGCGGAGGAAACATCCAACCGCGGTGAGGTGCCCGCCTGC
This sequence comes from Penaeus monodon, assembly GCF_015228065.2. Lineage (NCBI taxonomy): Eukaryota > Metazoa > Arthropoda > Malacostraca > Decapoda > Penaeidae > Penaeus > Penaeus monodon. The sequence goes on along the minus strand of NC_051393.1, from coordinate 53,251,911 downwards.
TTCCCGTGGCTCTGAGTATCCTTTAGGAGGGCTTACTTCACTTGTTCGTGGGTGGCAGAGGTCCTCGCTCGAAACCCGACCCTTATGCCCACGCTCTTGGCCACCTTGCCAGGCTCCCGGGCCGCGTGAGGAGGCACACCACCGCCACCCGGTCTTGTCCTTTGTGGAGTCTGCGAAGACGCAGATGTTCTCAACGTTGGACAGGGGTCTAACAGCACTGACTTGAGCTGGCTTGGCCACCCAGTGGACTAGGCAGGCAATCGAAGGTGAAGTTTCCTTGCCCAAGTGACAAACAACGCGGCGGTTTAGGACTCCGAGAACCTCGAACTCAGATTGCCGTCGTGACGGTCTTTGAGGTCCGACGGCTCTAACCATTCGGCCACCGCCAGGCCCCTATATATCTATATAATCTATATATATATATATAGATATTATATATATTATCATAGATATATATATAATGATATTATATACATATATATATTATATGTATTATATATACATGTATATATATATACACATAAGAGTATATAAAAATATATATATATATATATATATATATTATAATATAGATATAATAATATCAATAAATATATATATATATTAATATATATATATATATATATTGTATAGTATATATAATATATATAATCTATATATATATATATATATATTATATATATATATATATATATATTATATACACCACCACACACACCACACACATCCATACATACATATGAGAAAGAAAGGTGCATTCTCGTTTGGTGTTTTGCTGTGTAATGTTTTCCATTCCACTTTTTTTTTCTTTTTCTTTTTTGTCAAAAGCACTATATGTACTTTATTTCCACTCATCAAAGTGACATCCAGTCCTTTCATGTACATTCATAAATGTATCAATATTGCTCTGTAATAAATGAAAGAAAAAAAGCTGAATTCAAACTAACAATTTCCAAATTTCATATCGAAGGTAATTATTTAGGAAAAAGCTATATCTAGCGATAACAGCAATATGGTCGATATGGGTATCCCCATGTGCCTATTGGCACGATTAAATAGGGGCCTTAGTCAGCGAAAACCTAACTATTGGTCGTCTGATTTTAGCCCTGAATATATTAGGGAGAATCACGGTGTAAAATATGATAATAATACTAAATGTAATATAAGTAATAACAATAGTAATAGAAATAATAAGGAGAAGAAGAAACAAACAAACACAAAACAATAATACGCTACTAACTCGCACATAAAGAAGTATGATTTTTCAGTGTCTCTGCACCCTATAGCTACCTTCCAAGAAGATCCCGTAATCAGGTAGGCGGAGCGGCTGGCAAAGGCCGTGGTTTCCTAGTTCCGACGGGGGCCGCCGGAAAAAACGCCAAACCCCCCCCTCCCCCACCCCCACCCCCCCCATACACGCAGTCAGGCGAAGCTGGGCCGGTTTCTTACCTAACGTGAGATCGCCCGGGACGCCTCCCTGCTCTCAATACTCACGCCTGAGGTCTATTAGCCTATTCCTGGAAGTCCACAAGCGTTTATTGATTCTCTTTGTCTTCCTCTTTTCTGCTCATTTGGCTGTTGAATGCTGCGTTACTCCGAATACCGTTAATGCCGTCGCTATGGTGTGATTTCGAGAATTATACTTCGTCTAGTCTCAGGAAAGGAAGACTTGGCAACTAACCATCCAATATGGCGCAGTCCGCTTCGCCTCATTTGTAATAAATGGATAAAGTGGTGTAAAGCAGTAAGCAAATATATACGTATCACAGAAATATAAAATAATGAGATACAATACACATATAACGCAGTAAAGTCAGATAAATGTCAGCTAATTAGAACAGAAAAAAAGAGAAAGTGAATTGGAGTGTTCCAGAATTCGGCCGTGATTTTTTTTTTTTTTTTTTTTTTTTTTTTTTTTGAGACTGGATGCACTATAAGAATTTTACATCAGGTTATGACAGATCATGTTAATACACCGATGGCAGCGTCGTTACCATCGGCGATATGAACAGTATGCCCACCAACTTCTCTGATACGATTGGTATACTTCGACAGTCCTGCAGTTTAGGGTGTCATTTTCAATATGGAATGTTTGATAACAATGGCAAGTTTACTTAAATTCGGAGGAAGAGAGCACTTGGAGGTAAATACTAGGAGGGGTCCTACTGCATCTTGCTATATTGGTTAATCTATTGATGGGTCATTTTTGTCACATGTAATACACACACACAATACACTCATTTGCTGTAAACAAGAGGAAATAAATACATGGCACTCACCATTCATACCAGCTATTTCCATCATTACTCTTTCGATTTTCAGTTTCCTCATCATTATGATCATTACTATCAATATCTTGATATTCATTGTCACCTATTCTTATTCTTCTGTAAATAGGATATTTATTCTATTGATCGTTATACGTGCTTTTCATGGGGGGCTCGGTGACCGAGTGGTTAGAGCATCGAACTCAGCGCCCCTCATGACAACCTGAGAGTTCAAGTCACCGGCGGGGGCGTTGTTCCCCCGGGCAAGGAACTTCACCTCGATTGCCTACAGACAAAGGATACCACAACCAAGTGGAATGTTCCGTGCCGGTTCCAAGCCCGGATGAATGGGGAGGGTTGGCGGAAGGAAGGGCATCCGGATGTATCAAAAATGCCAGCTACAACCATGCATAGACATGAAACATAATGTTACCAATATTATTATGGTCTTTTAACAAATCAGAACACACCACCAAAACCATATGTAAGATAAACATGTAACTAGACCGCTATGCCAAACCAACGTGAATGAGAATAGTCAAATGATTTTAATAATTAATATCATGTAGTCATATGATAAGGCCGCGATGGCCGAATGGTTAGAGTATCGGACTCAAGCACTGTCACGACGGCAATCTGATGAGTTCGAGGGTTCCGAGAGTCACCCGCCGGCGCGGTGTTCCATGGGCAAGGAACTTCACTCGAGTGCCTACCTAACCACTGGGGGCCAAGCAGCCCAAGTCAGTGCTAGTCCCAAGGCCCGGATATAAATACTGAGAATGATACCTAAAAAGGGTTAACACCGGACTCTCCGTGGAAAGGAACTGGGGAACCCCTAACACGTACTCACGCCAAGAGCATCACAACATGAAAAAAAAAAAAAAAAAAAAAGTATTCATGTGTGACCACGGCGGCTCAGACATGAACCTACCGTTAAAAGAAGAAGTCATATGATATTAATAATTCAGTAATATATATGTAAATGTGTATATATAAATATATACATTTTTTTTATTGCACAGTTGAGATTAACTGCTTCATACGCGAATGATTCATGAATATATATATATATATATATATATATATATATAAAATATATATATATATATATATATATATATATATATATATAATAAACTTCTCATAATGACTATAAAGACTTAAAATAGCAATATAAGATTTCCACTGTGAACTTGTTATTTGTGACAGAAAATGTCATCTAGCTGAGGCCGTGAATACAAATGAACATTATTTTTATTCACTTTTTTTCTTTTGTTTTTGTACTTAACACATTATCATTGCCATCATCATCACCACGACCATCATCATTATCAGCATCATCATCACCATCATCTTCATCTTCATCTTCATCTTCATCTTCATCTTCATCTTCATCTTCATCTTCATCTTCATCTTCATCTTCATCTTCATATTCATATTCATATTCATCATCACCATCATCACCATCACCATCACCATCATCATCATTATCATTACCATTATCACCATTGTAAATATTATTATTCTCATTGTCATTAACATTAGTAGTAGTAGTAGTAACAACAATAAAAGTATTGCTTCTCCAGACAACAACCCTTCCTTTGTGACTCTTACATAATGAAATTCCCATGAACATGACGTCATGCCTACCTGTGGCTTTTAGAACAATACGAAACTGCTATACCCGTTGAGCTTATTTGCTGTAGCTTGCAAGGCAAACTGGATTTCGTTTATTCAATTTTGTGCAATTCAAAGAAAGTTTTTTTGTTTTTTTTGGTCGTCGTGTACCTACAATGCGCGGTCGTACTTTACATAACAGCATCAGAATTTCGTAAATGATTATGATAAGGATAACAGAATTGCTTAGAACGTAGCCAATCTCTTCACTTACGTCTTCCTTGTCGTTCTGGTTAAGTTAATTTCATTCATTCATTTTTCATTTCTTCTCATTTCATTCATCTATTAGCTCCACTTCATTTCACTTCATTTCATCCTTTCACTTCATCTATTTGATTCATTTTACTTTCCATTCACTTATTCACTTCAATTCATCATTTCACATTCTTTAGAATTTATCCGCTTCATTCATCGTTTTCATTATTTTCCTCGAATATTTTATGGACTAGATTTTTTCCTTTTTTTTTTAGACAGCTCTACGTCAATCTATGAAAGACTGGCATATAACACGCAGGAGTTGCTATTATTATTATCATTATCATTATTATTATTATCATTTAATATAAATTAATTAAGTGTTTATCAAAAGTCAGATGACAAAATTTTATGATACTGATAATGTTAAAGTGAAATGATATATGTGCGAAACATTGTGGTAATGATTGTTAGTCGATGATAATTTTGCTTACATCATTGTTCTAGAATTTGCGAAGGAAATCGTGACATATTTATTGACATACGCTTTTTTTCATTATTATTATCATCATCATCACACTCATCATCATCATCAACATCAACATCAACATCAACATCAACATCAACATCATCACTGCTATCATGATATTCATTATCATTATTACATTATTCTTATTATTAGTAGTAGTATTACCTTAATTGTTATTATTATTATTTTTGTGATTATTATAAATATTATTACTAATATTATTCGTAATGATATTTTCATTATAATTGTCATTATCATTATCATTATCATTATCATTATCAATATCATTATCATTACCGTCATCATCATCCTCATCATCATCATCATCATCATCATCATCATCATCACATTATCATCATTATTATTATTATTGTTGTTGCTGTTATTGTTGTTGTTAGTTTTGCTGTTGCTATTATTATTATCATTATTATTGTTATTTTTATTATTATCATCATCATCATCATCATCATCATCATCATCATCTAAACATCATCATCATCATCATCATCATCATCATCATCATCATTATTAGTGTTATTATTATTACTATTATTATTATTATTATTATTATCATTATTATTATTATTATTATTACTATCATTATTATTACTAATATTATTTTATACAAAATTTTCCTTAAATCTGCTAATTAAAATCAAACACCGAGTCACTACCAGTGACCTAGGGTGATTGAAGTTTGAGGCAATGGAACATCAACAAAAACATGCAAAATATGCAAAAACAACACAAAACAAACATCCATCAAATCAATTTACGCACACAAAGAACACTTCAAGATTTATAAAGTTTCTGAGAACATGTGCCTGTTAAAAATTTTTATTTAAATTTGATTCTGTATTTTAAGAAAATTCACTTTTTTTGGACTTCCCAAAAATTTGGAATTTCCCCTTTTTGGTTTTAATAACTTATCCCGTACACTTCTTTGTCATTTTCTTCATTTTTCCGTTTTCTCATTTTTCTCTTTTTTCTTCTTCTCTCTATTTCTAACTTTTCTTTCTTTTCTTTCTTCTTTTTCTGTCCTCTTATTTTTTTCCTCGTCTTTCTTTTCACTTCTTCATTTTCTTTCTCTTCCCTGTCTTTTCTCTCCTTTTATTTATTTCCTTCTCTTTCTTACTCTTTTTTTCCACTTCGTTCTTTTCCTTTCTTTCCCTCCTTCTTCTTTATCTGCCTTCCTTAATTATCTCTTTCTTCTTCCTTATAATTTTAAACCCTTTCTTACACATATTTGCTTCCACTTCGCTAAGTCTGGATTTTAAGTAAAAAATAAATAAATAAATAAATAAATAAAATTCTGAATTTTAAGTAAAAAAAAAAATCTGAATTTTAAGAAAAAAAAAGTCTGAATTTTAAGTAAAAAAATAAAATAAATAAATAAATAAATAAAAATTCTGAATTTTAAGTAAAAAAAAAAATCTGAATTTTAAGTAAAAAAGAAATCTGAATTTTAAGTAAAAAAAAAAGTCTGAAGAACAAAAAGATTTCAGCGAATTAACAAATTCTATGATTAAACAGGTAGAACAACAAACGATAAAGTTGACTGAGTAAATTATCAATTTCTCTTTCTCTCGTCATTACTAGTAGTAGTAGTAGTCGTAGTAGTAGTAGTCGTAGTAGTAGTAGTCATAGTAGTAGTAGTCGTAGTAGTCAAAGTAGTAGTAGTCGTAGTAGTAGTAGTAGTAGTAGTCGTAGTAGTCAAAGTAGTAGTAGTCGGTCAGTGAGTAGTAGTAGTCGTAGAGTAGTAGTCGTAGTAGTAGTAGTCGTAGTAGTAGTAGTCGTAGTAGTAGTAGTCATAGTAGTAGTAGTCGTAGTAGTAGTAGTCGTAGTAGGTCGTAGTAGTAGTAGTCGTAGTCAGTCGTCAAAGTAGTATAGTAGTAGTAGTAGTAGTAGAAGTAGTCGTAGTAGTAGTAGCGTAGTAGTAGTAGTAGTCGTAGTAGTAGTAGTCGTAGTCGTAGTAGTCGTAGTCGTAGTAGTCGTAGTATAGTAGTCGTAAGTAGTAGTAGTAGTCGTAGTAGTAGTAGTCGTAGTAGTGTAGTCGTGTAGTAGTAGTCGTTTAGTAGATAGTAGTAGTCCGTCGTAGTAGTAGTAGTCGTAGTAGTCAAAGTAGTAGTAGTCGGAAGTAGTAGTAGTAGTAGTAGTCGTAGTAGTGAGTTAGAGTCGTAGTAGTAGTAGTAGTAGTCGTAGTAGTCGTAGTAGTCGTAGTAGTAGTTGAGTCGTAGTAGTAGTAGAAAAACTTGTAGTAGTAGTAGTGCTGTAGTCGTGTAGTAGTTTAGTCGTAGTAGTCGTAGTAGTAGTAGTCGTAGTGTAGTAGTCGTAGTAGTAGTAGTCGTAGTAGTAGTAGTCGTAGTAGTAGTAGTCGTAGTAGTAGTAGTAGTCGTAGTAGTAGTCGTAGTAGTCGTAGTATAGTAGGTCGTAGTCGTAGTGTCGTAGTATCGTAGTAGTAGTAGGAGTCGTGTAGTCGTATGTAGAGTCGTAGTAGGTAGTAGTCGTAGTAGTAGTAGTCGTAGTAGTAGTAGTCGTAGTAGTAGTAGTTCGTAGAGTAAGTATCGTAGTAGTGGTTAGTAGTCATTAGTAGTAGTAGTTCGTAGTAGAGTAGTCGCCATCCCCAGTAGTCCTAGTAGTAGTAGTCGTAGTAGTAGTTCGTCAGTAGCACGATTAGTAGTAAATCATAGTATTAGTAGTAGTCCCCCCCCGTGTAGAGTAGTAAGCCGTAGTAGTAGTAGGTCGTAGTAGTCAAGTAGATAGGTAGTCGTAGTAGTAGTAGTAGTAGTAGTAGTAGTGTAGTCGTAGTAGTAGTAGTAGTAGTAGTAGTAGTCGTCGTAGTAGTAGTCGTAGTAGTATAGTAGTAGTAGTAGTCGTAAGTAGTAGTAGTCCGTAGTAGTAGTAGTCGTAGTAGTAGTCGTAGTAGAGTAGTCATAGTAGTAGTAGTCGTAGTTAGTCATAGTAGTCAGTAGGTGTGTAGTAGTAGTCATAGTAGTCGTAGTAGTAGTAGTCCTAGTAGTAGTAGTCCTAGTAGTAGTAGTGTATCGAGTAGTCGTAGTAGTTTAGTAGAATAGTAGTGAGTAGTAGTAGTAGTCGTAGTAGTAGTAGTCGTTAGTATTCATAGTAGTAGTAGTCGTAGTAAGTAGAGTCGTAGTAGTAAGTAGTAGTCGTATAGTCATAGTAGTAGTAGTCGTAGTAGTATTAGTCCTAGTAGTAGTAGTCCTAGTAGTAGTAGTAGTCGTAGTAGTAGTAGTAGTAGTAGTCGTAGTAGTGGTATAAGTATTGCCATTATTATTTTCGTTATTTTCATCATAATTATTATCATTATTAAGAAGAAATAGGTGAGGTGGAGAGAGAGAGAGAGAGAGAGAGAGAGAGAGAGAGAGAGAGAGAGAGAGGGGGGGGAGAAAGAGAGAGAGAGAGAGAGGGAGGGAGAGAAAGAGAGAGAGGCAGAGAGAGAGACAGACAGACAGAGACAGAGATCACAAATCCCATTTTGAGTTAAGGGCAAACGTTTTATTTACTGAATAACAGGGGAAAGGGTGAATCCTCATTATTAACACATAATGGTTTTTTTTATTATTATTATTTTATTTTTTTTTTTTTTCGATTAGGATAAAACTGGTGTGTGGTGTCTGCACGTTCTTTCCCATGTATAGCATTTATTAAACATACAATTGTAGTAACATTATCTAACAGACAGAAAGGAAAAAAATATGTAAAAAATAGATATATGAAAAATAAATAAAATAGTAATAAATAAATGAATCAGTAAATACACGAATAAATAAACAAAAAGATGAATAGCTGGATAAATAAATAAATAATTAAATAAAAATATAATAAAATAGAATCATGAAGTCGTGTGTGATTGTGTGTATACATAAATATATATATATATATATATATATATATATATATATATATATATATATATATAATTTGGAGCAGAAGAGAAAGAAAGTAAAGAAGAGTGAACGAAAAGGATTACAGAATACAGTCAAAATCAAAAAATCAAAAAAAAAAAAAAAAAAAATCAAAATCACTTGTAATTCTAATAAGAATATAACGAAACATCTAACAAATATTTTTTACAAGCAATAGACAGAGAGGAATACTCCAGAAATAGAAATATATATAGCGAGAGAAAGAGAGATAGGGAGAGAGAGAGAAAGAGAAAAAGGAAAAGAGAGAGAGAGCGAAAAAGAGAAAGAAAGAGAGAAAGATAGACAGACAGATAGAAGAAAAAGAGAAAATGACAAAAATAGAAACAATAATACAGAGAACGAGACAGATAAAAAGAAAGAAAAAATGCAATAAAGACAGAAAGCAAATAAATAAACAAATAAATAAACCGAGGAAATGAAAACTTAACAGAGAAAAATAAAGACAAACTTAACTTTGAGAACTTTTTCCGATCTGGCATCTCTTCTTTTCCGATTTCCTTTATTCCTCTTTCTTCTTTGTCTGTCCTCTTATTTTTTTCCTCGTCTTTCTTTTCACTTCTTCATTTTCTTTCTCTTCCCTGTCTTTTCTCTCCTTTTATTTATTTCCTTCTCTTTCTTACTCTTTTTTTCCACTTCGTTCTTTTCCTTTCTTTCCCTCCTTCTTCTTTATCTGCCTTCCCCTTATTATCTTTTCCTTTTTTTCCTTATAATTTAAACCCTTTCTTTTTCACATATTTTCTTCCACTTCGCTAAGTCGGATTTAAGTAAAAAAATAAAAAAAATAAATAAATAAAAAAATTCTGAATTTTAAGTAAAAAAAAAAATCTGATTTTAAAAAAAAAAAGTCTGAATTTTAATAAAAAAAAATAAATAAAAAAATAAAAAAAATTCTGAATTTTAGTAAAAAAAAAATTAATTTTAAGTAAAAAAAAAACTGAATTTTAAGTAAAAAAAAAAGTCTGAAGAACAAAAAGATTTCAGCGAATTAACAAATTCTATGATTAAAAAGGGAAACAACAAAGATAAAAATTGAGAGTAAATACATTTCTCTTTCTCCGTCTTACTATATATAGAGTCTAGTAGTTGAGTCTAGTAGTAGTATCATAGTATGTATCGTAGAGTAGTAGTCTAAGTAGTAGTCGTAGTATAGTAGTCGTATATAGTAGTCGTAGTATCAAAAATAGTGTAGTTTGTATAGTAGTAGTATTATCGTAGTAGCATAGTGCGTATAAGTTTGTAGTATCGTAGTAGTATAGTCGTAGTATAGTAGTCGTAGTATAGATCTAGTATAGTAGATCGTATGGGCGTATAGTAGTATCGTAGTAGTAGTATAGTCGTAGTAGTAGTATCCCTAGTAGTATTAGTCGTAGGGTTTTGTAGTAGAGTCTAGATGTAGTCGTAATAGTGTAGTAAAATCGTAGTATATAGTCGTAGTAGTATAGTCGGTAGTAAGTCGTAGTAGTATAGTGTAGTAGTAGTATGTATATAGTAGTCGATAGTATAGTCGTTCGTAGTAGTCGTCAAAATAGTAGTAGTGTATAGTAGGTATAGTATAGTCGTGTCGTAGTGTCGTCAAAATATTTAGTCGTAGTGTATAGTCGTAGTATCTATAGTAAATAGTCGTTAGTATAGCGTATAGTAGTATCGTAGTAGTATAGTGTAGTAGTTATCGTAGTATAGTAGTAGTAGTTAGTCGTAGTAGTAGTAGTCGTGTAGTAGTAGTCGTAGTTAGTAGTCCCCATAGAGTAGTCGTAGTAGTAGTAGTAGTATCGTAGTAGTATACGTAGATAGTAGTGGGATATAGTCGTAGTAGTAAGACCTAGTAATAGTCGTATAGTAGTAGTCGTATAGTCAAAATAGTGTAGTCGAGTGTAAGTAGTAGGTCGTAGTAGTCGTGTGTAGTAGTGTAGTGTTAGTCGTAGTATAGTTAGTAGTTTGTGTAGTAGTATAGTCGTAGTGTATAGTAGTAGTATAGTGTAGTATAGTAGTGTAGTAGTGTACGTAGTAGTCGTGTAGTAGTAGTGTAGAGTATATCGTAGTCGAGTAGTCGTAGTAGTAAGCGAGTAGTAGTAGTCGAGTAGTAGGTCGTATATAGAGTCGTAGTAGTAGTAGTATCGATAGAGTTGGGAGTCGTGTAGTAGTCCCAGTATCATAGTAGTATAGTCTAGTAGTCATATAGTAGTAGTCGTAGTAGTAGAGTCGTGTATATAGTTGAGTAGTCAAGTATAGTAGTCGTAGATGTAGTAGTATATCTAGTATATAGTCAGTCGTAGTAGTCGTAGTAGTCGTAGTAGTATAGTATTCTAGTATGTCGTAGTAGTAGTATAGTTAGTAATAGTGTAGTAGTCGTGTAGTAGTCGTCATAGTAGTAGTAGTCATAGTTAGTAGTCGTAGTATAGTAGTCGTAGTAGTGTAGTGTAAGTATAGTCGTATCGTAGTAGTCGTAGTAGTCGTAGTAGTGTAGCGTAGTAGTAGTATCATAGTATGTAGTCATAGTAGTAGTATCGAGTAGTAGTAGTAATCATAGTAGTAGTAATCTAGTAGTATCTAGTAGATAAGTCGTATATATCAAGTAGTAGTTCGTAGTTTCATGTAGTAGTATCGAGTAGTAGTAGTCGTAGTATTTTATAGTCGAGTAGCATAGTAGAGTAGTAGTAGTCGTAGTATCTATAGTAGTAGTCGTAAATATAGTATCATAGAGTTAGTAGTAGGGGTAGTATGTGTAGTAAGTTAGTAGTAGTATCCCCAGTAGTAGTAGTCCCAGTAGTAGTATATAGTAGTGTAGTAGTCATAGTAGTAGTAGTCTAGGGGTTTGTAGTCGTAGTAGTAGTAGTCATGTAGTATAGTCGTAGAGAGTAGTAGTCGTGTGTCATTTGTGTAGTGGGGTAGGGAGTAGTCATATAGTCGTAGTAGTAGTCGTAGTAGTCGTAGTAGTAGTGTCGTATAGTTAGCCTGTTAGTTTCCCATAAGTGTAGTCGTAGTAGTA
>NC_051393.1:53218208-53223208 GCF_015228065.2 Penaeus monodon | reverse complement strand
TGAATTAATAATGATTCGAAAACAGAACCTGTTACAAAGAGCAGGTGTAGCTCGGTAAGAAACCCTTCAAGACGTATTCTGAAAATGGGTTGGACGATTTTTTAAAAACTAATATCACTTACCGGAAGCTTAACCATTTCAAAGCTGCAGATGACCTTGTACTAATTTGAAGTACAATGAGGGGAACGCTACATTGTCAATACTTAAAAAGGATTTAAGTATTGACAAGAACAAACACGAGCAACAAACATATTGATAAAAGAAATATCATGTTAGAAAATTGCTTGATTAAAAATGTAGTGCATATGTTCATAACAAGAAATGCAGCTAGAAAAGAAGAAGAAAGGGTAAAAGAAAGAGAAAAAAAGTGTTGAACGATTGATTGATTGGTTATTTAAAATTATCTGCTGCACCAACAGCTAAGGTCATTAGCGGCGTGTCGAAAGAATAATAGGCTCATGTCAAACAGACTGGACTAATATTCACAAAGATGTTGACATCAGTAACCCATTCAGGAGACATCAATCTGGCTTAAGAGAAGACAACTTGACCAATGCATCCTGCCGTCCGTGGTCCCTGGAAGCAAAAACTTGGAGCCTGTTACTTCAAAGAGCTAAGTTACAAAAACACCCTCAGAGTAGCGAGAACACTATAACTGAGTCAGACACCCATACCAATGCTGATATTAATACTAATGGTAATAACACTGATGCTGATACTGATACTAATACTAATGACCCCAGCACTAAAACTGATGCTAATACATAAAATATTGATAATTTACAAGTCAAACACGAGTAGTAACGCTCCAGGAACGAAGACAGAAATATCGACTGGCAGCAGGAGACCAATAAGAATTAAAAGCGAGAAGAGATGGCCCAGTATAACATGGAGGGTTTTGCAAGAGACGGAATGAACTGGAAAGCAACAGGGACGGCCTAGGGCCAGCAGTGGCATCGCAGTGGATCTTAATATGTGCATATTTTAGCTCTCTCCATCTATTAATCTCTCTCTTTCTCTTTTACGATGGATGAAACTTGGGTCCAATACTGTGATCCAGAAACTAAGGCCCAGTCAAAAATGTGGAAGCACTTTGACTCCCTACTCCCCAAAGAGGTACGTGTCACACCCTCGCCTGGCAAGGTCATACTCACAGTCTTTTAGGACAAGCAGAGAGTATTGATGATGAATTTTCTGCCAAAGGGTATTACAGTTACAGGAGCTTACTATTTTTCACTGGTACAGAAAATGCGGGAGGCTCTCAAACTAAGAAGCCCGGTATGTTGACCAAAGGTATCCACTTCCTACTAGACAACGCCCTGTTCACAACTCTCACATTGCCCAGATGGAAGCGCTTTCCTATGGCTACGCCATCCTTCCTCATCCTCCTTATTCTCCTAACCTTGCCGCATCTGACGTTCACTTCTTTCCATGAATTTCATTTTGAAGGGCAGACGTTTCCAAGATGATGAGGCACTGATTTCTGAAGCCATGCAAACACAATCTGCAGACTTCTACACAGCTGCAGAAAATGATGGGAGAAGTGTCACTCTTGGTGGGACCTGTGTAGATAGACACTAATAACTGTATTATGTTTCATTCCTTGTATAACCCCTAATATATAGTGATTTTATATATATATATATATATATAATATATTATAGGTATATTTTATATATATATATATATATGTGTATGGGATGTTATATATATATATATATATATATATATATAATAGATATATATATATATAAATAGTATAATTATAAATATAGATATATTACATATAAATAACATACAATATATATAGTTTTATAATTATATTATAATATATTATATATATATATATATATATATATATATTATATAATTATAATACATACATACATACAAACACACACACACACACACACACACACACACACACACACACCAACTCAAACACACACACACACAAACAACACACACACACACACACACACACACAACACACACAAATATAATATAAAATATTATATATAATATATTAAATATATATATAATATATATATATATTATATATATATATATTTTATATATATATATATATATATATATATAATATATATAATATATGATATCTTTTATAAAATAAAAATTATATAATAATATAAATATAAATAACTATATATATAATACACCTAACATAAAACATAAATTCAATAAATATAGGTATTATCATATTATATATAATATATATAGTTATACTAATATATTAATTAATATATATAATTAAAATGTATATATATATAAGTAATATATATTTTATATATATATATGTATATATATATATATATATATAATATATATTTATATATAATATATATATATATATTATATAATATAAAATAATATCAATTATAATAATATATATACATATATAAAAATATAAATAAATAATAATATATTATATATATATATATATAAAATATTTGTGGTTTGTGTGTGTGTGTGTGTGTGTGTGTGTGTGGGTGTGTTTGTGTGTTTTTGTGTGGTGTGTGTGTGTGGTGTGTGTGGGGTGTGTGTGTGTGTGGTGTTGTGTGTTGTATTATTATTATATATATATATATAATATTTTATATAATATAATATATATATATATATATTTTATTTTATTATATATATATATATTATATATTGACATACATATATTAATATATATATATTATTTTTATATATATATATATATTTAATATATATATTGTATGGTATGTATATAATATCAATATACATATCAATATATATATTTTATATATATATATATATTATAATTTTATATATATAATATATATATAATATATTATATATATATATACATTAATATTAGGGTATACAGAATGAAAATAATAAAGTTTATTTATGTCTATCTACACAGGTAAACCCAAAAGTGACACTTCTCCTATATTTTTGCAGCCTGTGTAGAAGTCTCAGATTGTGTTTCATGGCTTCAAAATCATGCCTCATCATTACTTGGAAACGTCTGCCCTTCAAAAATGCTTCATGGAAAGAAGTGAACGTCAGATGCGGCAAGGTTAGAGAATAAGAGGATGAGAAGGATGGCGTACCATGAAACGCTTCCATCTGGGCAAAGTAGAGTTGTGACAGGGGGTTGTCTAGTAGGGAAAGGGGATACCTTTGGTCAACATCCGGGCTTCTTAGTTTTGAGAGCTCCGCATTTTCTGTACAGTGAAAAAATAGTAAAGCTCCTGTAACTGTAATACCCTTTGGCAGAAAATTATCATCAATATCTGCTGTCCTAAAAACTGTGAGTATGACCTTGCCAGGCAGGGTGTGACACGTACCTCTTTGGGAGTAGGAGTCAAAGTGCTTCCACATTTTTATGGGCCTTATTTTGTCGATCACAGTATTGGACCAAGTTTTATCCATCGTAAAAGAGGAAAGAGAGAGATTAATAATGAGAGAGCTAAAATATGCACATATTAAGATCCACTGCGATGCCACTGCTGGCTAGCCGTCCTGTTGCTTTCCCGTTCATTCGTCTCTTGCAAACCTCATGTTATACTGGGCCTCTCTTCTCGCTTTTAATTCTTATTGGTCTCCTGCTCCCGTCATATTTCTGTCTTCGTTCTGAGCGTTACTACTCGTTTTGACTTGTAAATTATCAATATTTTATGGATTAGCATCAGTTTTGTGCTGGTGCATTAGTATAGTATCAGTATCAGCATCAGTGTTATTAACCATTAGTATTAATATCAGCATTGGTATGGGTTTCTGACCATTATAGTGTTCTCGCTACTCTGAGCTGTTTTTGTAACTTAGCCCCTTTGAAGTAAAAGGCTCCAAGTTTTTGCTTCCAGGGACCACGGACGCAGGATGCATTGGTCAAGTTGTCTTCTCTAAGCCAGATTTGATGTCTCTGAATGGGTTTTACTGATGTCACATCTTTGGTGAATATTAGTCCAGTCTGTTTTGACATGAGCCTATTATTCTTTCGCACGCCGCTAATGCCTTAGGCTTGTGGTGCAGCAGATAATTTTAAAAACCAAAATAAATCAATCGTTCAACCTTTTTTTTTACTCTTTCTTTTACCTTTTCTTCTTCTTTTTTAGCTGCATTTCTTGTTATGAACATATGCACTACCATTTTTAATCAAGCAATTTTCTAACATGATATTTCTTTTATCAATATGTTTGTTGCTCGTGTTTGTTCTTGTCAATACTTAAATCCTTTTTAAGTATTGACAATGTAGCGTTCCCCTCATTGTACTTCAAATTAGTACAAGGTCATCTGCAGCTTTGAAATGGTTAAGCTTCCGGTAAGTGATATTAGTTTTTAAAAAATCGTCCAACCCATTTTCAGAATACGTCTTGAAGGGTTTCTTACCGAGCTACACCTGCTCTTTGTAACAGGTTCTGTTTTCGAATCATTATTAATTCATACTGAACGAATACATTCATTTAAGTTTTGTTTCATTAGTAGTATAGCACGGTAGCCTCTTTCAGGACCCGTGTCTGTGGAGGTTCTGTGATAGTAATGGTCTCCAACGAATCAGTAAAGTACAAGTAAAGCTGTCTGTGTTAATTCGTTACGCATTCAGTTCCTGTGACCATGGGGACCACAGGGGTAACTTGGCACGAGGAATAACACGTGCAGGGTGACAATAGGGTAGGAGGTGTGACAAAGAGTGGATGGAGGAAAGCCTGCCTTCTTATTAGAGTAAAACATAGATCAGAAAAACCGTGTAAAGCTAAGAATTAGTTAGTACCGAGGTTTTACTTTCTCCTAGAACTAAAATTTGATACAGAGTGACAAAGGCAAGAGGAAATCAGTTAGGAGTGTGACAGAATAGAGCCAAACCTGCTTCCTTATTACGTAAAACCTTAGAGCAAATGACCGTGTCAAGCTGAAAGAGCTTTGAAAATGTGCTGGTTCTGTAAATGAGATGAAAGACGAATAACAAATAGTTTGTGTGAAAGGAAATAGCTCGAGAAACATACTTC